>NC_044347.1:16257710-16452710 GCF_007364275.1 Archocentrus centrarchus | reverse complement strand
TGAACCAATCAGAGTAACAAATTGTATCATATTTTACTGACAAATCTTTAGGATTAAAACCCTGAACAGACTTCAGACTGCAGAAATGAGGAGACCAAAATGCTTCTTGTGAACACTGCAAAGACAGGACTTTGTTAGCATCTGGAGGATTGGCAGGTGTGTGATGTGGTAGGAAGGAGGCTGGGGTGGATGGACTGGTCAGCAAAACCCAAGACTTTGAATTTTCTTGCTAATATCACTACAGTTATTTCTTGAACTACAATCAGCAGCTAGAAGCTTGTATTACAAAGTGAGATAAGCTTTGAAATTGCTGGAAGTGCCACGTTTTCACTGATTCTTTTATTCACAGCATGTTTTAAGCATATAGAAGCAGATGCTCTGCTGGTGGAATATGTTTTATATGCCTAAGCTGTTACTAAAAACCACTGAATGAAACACAAACTGTGCATTGTCATGGGAATGTGTGTTTGGTGATGCAGAAAATGTACAGAAGTTTTTATATTGGATTCCAATCTGCCGCTGAGTCTCTTTTACACTGCTGGAACTGCAGCCTCTAGAACACACACCAAGAATACCTGTTCAATCGATAAGATTAACTTCACTTTGATTTGCCACGAACTAAAGCGCTCTCCATATCGCCTTTATCGGTCTGTGGCACAGTAAGCTTTGATGTTTAAATGGATCCAGTTTAAAGTTTCAGAGCTTTAATGTGCAGCCGTCACCTCAGAAATAAACAGCGGCACAGCGAGCGCACTCAGCCATAAAACAATGAACTTGAATTAAAATGTGGATTTTACAGCGTTGTGCGCTAAATCATCCGATTAACGATTGTGAGCAGCGTTAATCTCTCGGCCTTTTATGCAGCAGTTCTGCTTCATGTTTTTATGTTCTTTATAGATTTTTTTTTATCACCATTTGATCATCATCTGATAATGTCTCTGACTGGAGAAGGCGACACTCACAGGGATCATTTTTGTGTGGAGGAAGAGTCACATGACCCATGAAATGCTGCTTTATGTGAATGCGCACCTAACCTGAACAGAGAACATTAATAATCACAACTTTAACAGGTTTGTAGTGCAGTAAAAATCAGATAAGGGCAGCATGAAAAATGTTTATTTTGATTACACAAACATTACGTAGGAGCAGGTAATCAATAATAGGTATTGATTTCTAAATAACTGCGCATGAATAATTTGAGCTTATTATATAATATTATGCCACAGTACATTTCTAACTAGTTAGGCAGCTCATTCACTTTCTCAGTAACTTCTTTAAAGATAAAACACATTTTGGGGTCAACTTGAAAGAAAGGTAGAAGTAAAATGTAAACATGAGGTCAGAGGTCAGAGGTGACATATACAGTATCATTTCCTAAATGTTGCCAATACAAACAAAGGCAGCAGAATTTTATGTAGTTTTAAAGATAAAATGCATTTTATGAAAGTTTGACCTTTTTTGACCTTGATGAAGAGGTCAGAGGCCCAGAGTAACCTGATATTTACAGTCCCCATATACCATTCTCTATATGCCTATATGTACTCAGTACAAACAATGGCAGGAAACGTAGATTTAAATAGCTTCAAGGAGATGTCAGAGGTCAGATGTGACATGATATTTTAAATCTTTTTACATAACTTTCTATGTGTTGACAACACACTCTACACTAAGAACCATAGTTTCTATGTTATAAGGCTTTTTGTCAATTTTCCACCATGAAGTTGACCTTGAAGACCTCGGAGAATGTAGAGCAAATTTGAATAGATTGTTAACACGACCCCGATCTACACCCCAACAAAGGTTTATCGCAATTCATTCAAAAATTTTTGGGCTATCGTGTTTACAGACATGCACACACGCAGACACGCATGCAAATGATATAAAAAAACACGACCTTTTTGGTGGAGGTAACTACGATCTATGCCATTATTTTTTATACTGATAAAGTTTGTCTGTCACTGTCTTGGTTTCCATAGTAAACTGTGAGAACCTCACAGCCTTTTAAAATCAGCTCCTAAATGTAAACAACCTGCAACTGCAAGTAAAAACTACCTGCCTAGCATATCAATATGGTGGTCCCACTGGGGAATTGATCATCCTCTCATGTGAGAGTCTCCACCTCCAAATGTGTATTTTGTCTTTATTGTTGCGGCAATATAACCAGTATTATGTTTCCCCAGCCCAATACTAGGGTATCAAATACTCTATAGTACTCATACATACGCAAAGCAAAGCAACCTCCGGCATTTGTGTAGAGACCCACTGGGTTATAGCAATGGTGAAACGGGTCTGACATGCAACTCTTGCTTCACACCTATAGTTCGTTTACTCTGGTCTGAAATAATTGAGGGGTTAGTAAACTTGGAGCTTTTTCCAGTGGTTTCGTTTTTTTTTACGCAGCGGAAACTCCAAGTGAGCCAAAATGCATCACCGTAAACCACGTGAGAACATTCACTTCGCTTATTGGCCAGATCTGTCTGATGTAAATACAGGATGTGTTCTGGACAAGTGGATAACAGAGAGTTGAACCTAATTCTCCTAGCATTTCTATTTATCTGAGCAATATTTTACAGATGTGTACTCTACATGTCTATGGTAGTCTGCCACATTCAAAAATACAAAGCATACTTGGCTACAGGAAGGCATTTAGCTCAGATGTGCAGTGTGTAGCTAGTAGTTGGGTTTGATTGAGGTCATTTAGGTTGTCACCATAAATGAAACCCTCTGGAGTTGGTTTGGAACTGGAACTGAGGGTGAAAACAAAGCACAGTGCGATTTAAGCTGACTACACAGAGCTGGTATGAAAACACCCAAAGAAAGTTCGTAGCCTCAGATTTAAAAGTACTGGATAAATGTAGATAGTCAATTGTGTGAAGAAGCACAATGTAACCCAAACCATAATCATCTCCTGTACTTAACCACTGAGTGAAAGTGAAACTAATCAGTGACTAAAAACAATGCAAACCCCAAAGGTCCACAAGCATCCCAACACAATACACAAATGTAGTCATAATTTTGTAAGTTGCAACATTACAAACTGGTGATGTTATAACAAAATTGCTCTGTGGTCACAAAATCCCCAGACCACAGGGAAACGTCTCTCCAACAACATGTAATACGAGGGATTTTACATACTATACATACATATATAACTACAAAGGTATATCAAAGTTGTGGTAATGTTTTAATACTATGTTATCAAATGTAACATTTTTAGGATGTCAGTGTAATGTATGCACAATGGTGTTTTGTAATGTTGCTGCCAGGAGGCCCTGGTCCTACGTTATTACATTAGTATTACATAATATAAATGTAAAGCAGACTGTTTGTAGGGAAACTCTGACCTTTTGGCTGACAAACTTATGACCTACTCCACTGCTACCCCTCCAACCTCCAAATGTTGACTCTGTTGCTTTTTAAAAAGAGAACCTTTACCTGTCACTGTGTAATAATACCGAAGCCAGTCTGCGACACCAAAGACAGCGTTTGATGTCCCGAGATGAGAACACATAAGTCCACATGAGATAAGGCTCCTAATTGAGTTTCCACTGGCATTGTTTCAGTCGTCTGCACCTAATGCACCTAATTTTTAAAACATGACATCCCCGCCACCATGTCCTAAGAGGTTGCTGTCATTACACACATTTCTGTGAAATCTGGTTGAAGACAACAATCTTATCCTTGCTTTATCAGGGCAGTTTAAGTCAATCTCGTAAAAAAGTCAAATCAGTCAAAGGAAAATTGGATGATTACCATTTAATTTGGTAGATTTGTTGAAAGGCTGCATCAGTGGTGCGTCGTTAGCAGGCCAATGGGTTTCTCAGTTCAGTATTAGTGTAGTTTGACAGTTGAAAGTGGCTCCTTAAAAAGCTGCACAAAAAGTGTGACTCTCGCAGATTGCTTAATTGAGCTGGGCGTAGTGGGGTCGACAAGTACAAGAAGTGCATGGGTAGTGGGCCACATGGTGTTTGGCTGCAGGAGCAGTGACCTGTTTCATTGGTGGGGATCCTGTTTCTCTCACAGAATACCAACTGCTCAGAGCTCTGGGAAAAGAGCACTATATATACGACACTGGGCGAAAACCCAGTGTTGTCCAACATTAGCCGCTCTCTCTCTCTCTCTCTCTCTCTCTCTCTCACCACATTTCTCACAGCTTGACTTGCAGCCTTCTGCTGTCAAGCAAAGTCAAAATAAGTCAGCTGAGATCAGTTTTTCAGCCGGGGCGGCCACTGAAAGATCAGCTGGAGTGTGCTTTCGCAGAAGACGTTCCCATGAGAGCAAGCGAAGACAAACAAACAGAGTGTCAGGGACAAATGGCTATAAAAAGTGAGCAAGGTGTACTAGTGACTATTGACTGAATGTTTGTGTGAAATACTTAAAGCACACTCGGGATAGGAGTTCAATTATCTTTGCGCTGCTTCAGCAAAGCCTTTCTTCCTGCAGGTGCTTCACTAGAGAAACAGCTTGACTCCAAGTGCATAAATAATTCACGCACATATCTCCAAGCCTGTGCTGGACCCAGCGGTTACAGGGTGATTTGCTGCAGCAGACACAGTCGCATGGTCGTCGTTCATCTCTGTGCAAGTGTAAAAGCGAGTAATGCTTGCGGTGCATCAGTACAGCGTGGAGCATTAGTGATGGATGACTGCCTGGGCTGCATTAAAAACTATCAGCAGGGGGGCTGATGGCTGGAGGCTTCAATTTTATGTGTGAAAAAGGCAACATGGTGAAATCCAAAAGGAGTAAAAGCTGCAAAACCCACAAAACTCTTTGAACACACTTTGAAGTTTCCACGGGTCCCGCATAATCTGCAAAGTCCAATAACTCGCCCGGTCAGACGGCTCCAATCGTTTTCTTTTTGTCAGGTGTGACTCATATTTCTTTTTGTAAATTTTAGAAAGTCATTCCTTCTCAGTTGAGTGTGACTCGAGACGAGCCTCGCATTATGCCTGCATATGCTGCAACAAAATGAAGAAAAGCCTGAAAAAGAACATCAGAAGCAGAATAAACAAAAAGATTTTGTGCTGCCTCTCTTGAGAAATCTGAAACTACAAAGGAGTTCCTGCTTTGAATCTAATGTTTGTAACAAAAAAAAAGAAAAAAAAAAGAAAAAAGAAACACCACAAGTCAGTGTGATTACAGCTAAAGCTGTAATAACAAAAAAATTAAGAAGATTTATGAACAGAAAAGTGTGATCTGGCTCAGCCTGTGAAGACTAGCTATGTTGGAAGGACATAGCTCAAGATTAACTAATTATGTAACTAGACAACTAAAATCTATACAACCCTCAAACAAGAAACTAATTCTACAATGAACAATATGTAAAAACAAAGGATAATATTGATGTGTTTGCATCATGTAACCCATTAAATATGTAACAGGAAGACATATCTCTTTTATCTTGATCATATTGTGCTTTTGCTACTTCATAATGAACTATGTAACTCTGATACACATTATCAGTATGCTTATTATAATGAACCCAGAAAGCATTTGTCGCCTTAAACAGATTTGTAACCCCGGCTGTCTTTTCATTTCCTCATGCTGTGAATGTTCGTCATCTGCATTGTTGGGATTTGTCGTGCGTCATCACCTTTGCTTTATTTAGCTCCTAGATTGTAAGTTAAATATACAATAAGGAGCCACTCTAGTCAGGTGCCTCTGCAAAGCCATTTCCATGATGCAGCAGAATTTGTCAGGATCATCTGCACAATAGAGTTCAGCCAGTGTCAGCTGGGCTGGTTCCCGTCCAGAATATATAGTCATGTTAAAGAGAAAGAAACTAAGTACACACTGTGATTCGGTACCCTGTAGTTTGAACTGTAATAACTTTTCTGTGTGACTTTATCAGGCTCTCACATGGCTCGATTCTTTTCTTTTTCAGTCATTCTGGTGTGGATTTGGGGCGGATGGCCTCGCATTTGACTCTAGAATACTTTGGTATACAGAGGAGTTCATGGTTGACTCAATAAGTGCTATGACTCCAGGTCCTGTAGCTGCAAAATAAGCCCAAATCATTGCCCCCTCCACCACCATGCTGACAGTTGGTATGAGGTGTTTGTACTCATATGCCGTGTTAGCTTTTCTCCAAATGTGGCGATGTGTATAGTGGCTAAACATGTCTACTTTGGTCTCATCTGTTGATAGGACATTGTTCAAGTCTTGTGGTTTGTTAAGGTGCAGCTTTGCAAACACAAGCTGTGCTGCCATGTTCTTTTTAGAGAGAAGAGCCTTTCTCCTGGTAGCCCTTCCAAACAGCCTTTTTCTGATTGTGCTGTCATGAACTTTAACATTTAGCATGCTAACTGAGGCCTGTGGAGTCTGAGATGGAGCTCTAGGGTTTTTTGCAGTTTTTTCTGAGTATTCCATGGTTCCATGGGAGAATTCAGTGGGATATCCACTTCCTGGAAGATTGTGACATTGTGCTAAAACACACCTGAATACTTCATACCAGCAAACATCTGCTTTTATAGAAGTGCTCCTAAGGGCTGATGATCAGCTAATCAACTGCATTTGTTTAGCAGATCTGCCACCTACCCTCTTAATGCCTATGGAAGCAGTAAGTTAGTTATTCACATACTGCATAGAGAAATACTACTACTACTTTAAGAACAAGAGCACTGCCTAGCGGGGCAAAAATGCACCCGTCCCACTATATTAACCAAGTTTGCTGTCACATGAAAAACAAAGATTTAATAATTATGTGACCTTGACTTTTGACCTTGACCTCCACAGGTTGATCTCTGCATAATGTCTTGATATGGAGAATAATCATGCAAGGTTTCATCAAAATCCTTCAAACCATTTGTTAGATATGAAGTGGACAGTAAAAACCTCAAAAAGTTGATTACTGGACATCATTTTGATGTGGTGAACTAGTAAAGTGCAATGTAAGTAACAGTGACCTTGATCTTGACCCCAGTGACCCCATATACAATCCCAACCTTCCTTTGGTCATACGCTATCTACCCATGAAGTTTGGCAAGCATTATTGAGTTATTGAGCGGACACTTCAATGGACGCCAGCCGCCCTCATGGGTGTTCACATAATACGACCCAACTTTCGATGTCTGACAGCCGTCCCTAGACCCAGGTATCGGTGATCAACTGACAAGTTTAAAATCCACGTCAATTCCCTGCAGTTTTCTTATTGCCAGTAAATTCAGTTTAACAGTCATTAACCTGGAATCTGACAGCAATTCACAGTTTTGCTTACTGCCAATAGATAAATAAATAACACCTGATCTAACACTAGAGGATAAATCTGCAGATGACCAAAGCATAGCATGTTCTCCATGGGTGTAGCTTAGTTTGCTTTGTGGAGAAACATTATATAAATGTAATCTCTATAGAGCTCAGTACAAATCCAACCTCAGCACGAACCAGCTCGCATCTTGCTGCTATTTCTGCATTGTATTCCCCTCAGGGCCTCGGCTTTGCTTGTGAAATTCTTGGCATATGCAACGTGATGGGATAAAGTGACAGAGGTGGCAGCCTGACGCTAAAAATGCTCTGCAGGGGAAAAAAAATAAAACACACGAAGGAGCCCGGCAGCGTGTGCTCCTCTTTGAGCTTACGCCTTCATTGTTGCTCCTCTCTGTGTTTGGTGTTGCTATAGAAATGGACCTAGTTGAGATGAGGGGGCTTAGCGTGGATCTGCAACTGTGAGTGGCTTTTGCATTCGTTAAATGACAGGGTCAATTATCAAGCTATTTTCTGATGACCCCCTAACATTTTCCCTGCTACCTCTTATTTAAGAGAAGTGAGGCATGTGGAGAGCAAGCAGGAGCAGGAGAGGAAAGGACAGAAGTGTCACTGTCACACCCTGTGACAGCAAATTTACTCACTTTCGCCTGGATTTGGGAAATGTCCTAACTGGGTGTCTTTTGCACAGACAGGGACTGTGTTTGGCAGGAGTGCAGCAGTGTCCTTCTGGGACGAAGCCAAGGACTGGACAGCAGATAGTGTCGGTGAGGGTGAAGAGGGGCACGTTACACCCTTCTGCCAAGATGACTCATAACCAGAGCAGGGGGCCAAAGCCACAATAGCACTCCAGAGTTTGGCATCCAAGTTGGACAGGATGAACTGCGGTTTTGCACAGCTCATCATGAAAGTGTCGTCGCTTTATTATAACCTCAGCGTCCTCTCTAGCTGTGTCATCTCTGTGCCTGAATCGGGGATCTTTTTTGCACAATGTGCTACATCGTTTTCATGGAAAAAAAGTTTTTGTCATCCGCTGTGCAAAAAGGGACCAAAAATACATTAATGCAGAAGCAGAATGTTCAGTTTTCTTCACCTGATACACCGTACTGATGACTCATATTGTAACACTGAACAAGACAATGAACAACAAAAAAACAGACTTGCAGCTTTGTTCTTTACAAATGAAATGCTCAGATCTTTTGCAAAAGAAAGCATGACTCAGCTCGCAGAGAAATGTTGCATTGCTGCTTAGATGCAGCATACCCACTGAATATTGAGCAGCCTAGAGAAGAACAACATTATCCTCCTTTGTCATATGCTAATATTACCTTGGGACAAACCTTACTGCGTATGATGAAATATTTTTGTCTTGAGAGATAAATGGAAGCGATGCTCGTGGTGATGAATCTACATGCAACTGTCAATAATCGCTCATGGATTGAAAGGACTGGCCAGAACATGTAAAACTGAAACCACCTCACTTTCACTTGGGAGATGAAACCAAAACACTGTCTGCTGCTGGGTATCAAGATCCTGATCCCACATAATGGTATTCCAATTTCCGGACTTATCTGATGCATATAGATCATCACATCTACAGTACCTGTTTGTAAATCCCATACAGTCCACTTGGTTTATTATGGTATTTAGTAGCATGTTGCGCTGTAATTACAGATTAGACTTGTAAATTACCCAAACTGTGATTCACTCGACAGCTTACTGAGGATGTTGCTGGGCAACTGGGCTAAGTTAAATGCTGAGGTTGCATTCAATGGATGTTGTTTCCTGGATAAAGTTGTTTAAGGAACCCATATCTATCTCCTAAGTCCGTCCCTTCACATCACATACCAGTCAAAAGTTGTGTCTAAACCTTTGACTGGAACTGTAAATCTTGGAACTGTCATGTCTGGCACACAGTATACGTATGCACACCCAGCTTTACTGATCCACAGATACATGCTACTAGTTTCGCTGCAGCCAGCTCTCAGTATGCTGGTCATGCAGGTCATGTGCATTTAAGACTTTAAGGTGAAGCTAACAAACTGCTAATCCTTCTGTAATCACCAGCATCTGGCACTTCCAGCTGCGGCACTGACCTACAATTGCACATCCATTAAAAACCACATTTGAGTAATTTTAAAATGCACAAAGGAGCAGTGCTTTACATTTATTTTATTTATTTATTTTTTTTTTTAAGTTCTCTGGAAGACTTCATTACCCGAAAATAACATGAAACTCTCCACTTCTTCAAATCTAGCCTGGTGAGTGACTCAGCTTCAGGTCTGTGCTCACTGTACTGTTACAGTAACAGCTTCAAATGTCCCATTTAAGTTTATTCAAACAGCTTATTTTGGAATATAGGACAAATCTGCAGCAACCGCAGGCTGAGTGATTTAGGCCAATAAGTGGAAAGTACCTCCACAGCTTCATACGTAAATTAAACCGTGGCTGCTGAAGGGCACATGGAGCCGACTACAGTACAGTTCTCATCCAACTTCTTGCCTTCTCCTCACCTCTAGTGTGCAGGGGATTGGATGACCCCTAATTTTAGCTCAGGCAGCTTTGCTGGCTGCTGGACAGTTTGGATTACAGGCAAAAAAGGAGCTGATACAACAGTCATCATTTTGAGGATAACAGGGAATATAGCATTTGTGCTTCATTTATCATTTTTTACTTTTTTTTTGCCACTGGTGACCAGGGAGGCTTTTTTCTTCATGCTTCTCTGAGCTAGTGATCATGTGAAGTCAAGATCAGGACATCAATACAATAGAGGAAAGTGGGGATGAGATAAGAGGGACAAATCTACTATTATGATTTTCCCATTTAAAATCTCACATACTGAGACAAAATTATTCCTACTGGTTTGCACTAGGAGAGTATATCATTACAATGACTTGAAGGAGAATAAAACATGTCTAATAATATTTTTACCTTCTATTTCATATGTCACTGTGAGCACATGAGCAATGCTCACAGTGACAATGCTAATATGTTGATGTTTACAAATTTAGCGCTTTAACATTCCCGATGAGAACCACACACCTAGAACAGCTGATGCTGGTGGGAATGCCAATGATTCTGCTGGTGTTTACTCAGTTTACACCGAGCCAACCGCATCATGACTGACATCACCATTCATACAGCCGAGCACGGCTGAAAAACATGAATACAATTGATTTAATGCCACTGGATGATTTATGTACTGTCATGTCCACCTTACTTTGTTGTAACATGCAATCAGGATTCTGGGTCTCAACACCAGCACAGCCATATTTGACCTTTTCGGTTCATGTTGACCAGAGACTTTGAGCCAATCCATGAATAATTAATGACTGACAAGGAACCTCCCCCCAGGCTTTAATAGAGGTAATCTTTAAGTCAGTGGCATTAGGTGTGAGGGCAAAGTGACACCATGTGGACCAGATGATCGATGCTGGGAACATGTAATCCTCGATT
This sequence comes from Archocentrus centrarchus, assembly GCF_007364275.1. Classification (NCBI taxonomy): domain Eukaryota; kingdom Metazoa; phylum Chordata; class Actinopteri; order Cichliformes; family Cichlidae; genus Archocentrus; species Archocentrus centrarchus. The sequence continues at coordinate 16,442,051 of NC_044347.1, read as the reverse complement.
TTCAATCTGCTGTCACCACACAGATGGACGGACAGACTGGGAATGCATGCATGAATGAACACTTGCATGCCAATGCTTACGTTTTACTTTTCTTTTTGTTGTTGTTGTTGTTGTTGCAAGAAACAAACATAAGCAGATGCAATTATTTATATACAGCGTGCTGAGGCAGAGTTCCATGAAAACACAAAGTAACAGCCTGCTTACCAGCTAACATAAACCCGTTGATTCCCTAATCTACCATTAGACCACAGTCTGGGATGAATACACAAAACCTTGAACCCACAATACTTTAAAACTTTGGGGTCATGCTTCTGTGACCCAAGAGGCACTAAGACAGTCCAACATGTCCATCAATTAGCTAATCTGTGAGAGGGTCAGCGTGTTTACTCCCAGATCCTTGAGGGCATTTGACAATCTAAGCTGCTTCTAATGCAATGATCCATTTAACACACAGTAAATTGGACTGCAGCAGTGGCAGACCGAAGTGCAAAGCACATCCTTTACTGCATGAAAACAGACACTGAATACTAAAATAAATAAGAAAAATATTGCTAAAACGCCTAACACTGCCTCGGGATGTACAGTGAAGCTGGTGGCCTATCGAGCTGAACAAATATCTGATGGAGACATTGTTGAGGAAGATCAACAGCATCATTCACAGTCCAAAAGCTCCATAAGGCCACTCCCAAAAAATAAAAAAGTGCCGCCCTCTGCTGGCTGGTCAAAGCAGAAGGTCCCAGTGAGAACTTTACTTTTAAACAAGACTCCACTTAAACCTCAAATTAAGGAAGACTCCAGCTGTTAAAACATTCAGAAACATTTATAATGTCATAAAGCTGCCGTTAAAAAGAGTGAAACACATTCAAAACAACTAAAATATCTAATATCTTTGAAAATTTCTCAGGTTTAACAAAACAGTTCTGTAGCTTATTGCCTTTGGGTCAAGTAATTAATAAATAAATATAAATTATCATATACACCTTAATACCTGTCCCAAACACTGCACAAAATAGGCCAGTAGATTATTAAATATAATTAAAAAATAGAAAAATTGTTGAACTCACACAGAATAATTTAGTTTAAACTTAAAGTACTCTGCACAGATAACCAATAAGGCCATCTGTTCCTGCACTCTGCATTGTATATATCCAAATCTCAAACCTAACCTAAACCCTGTCTGCACTGATCTGCTTACTATCCCAACAGAAAAGCATCTACATGTCTTAAAGTGCTTGACATGGGAAGCTTGGGAAAACTTATAAATAGCTGCAGTAGTTTCTGGTTACGTGTTTAAATTGTCAGTCAATTTAAAGAGGCATTCTATGATGATTTATCGAAAAGGTTGTTGCTCTTCATATTACAATTGGTGAGTTTTATGGGAGGTTTATGTGTGCATATTTAGGGTGATCGAGGTGTTGGGATGCTCGGGTTTGTAGGTGATCCGTCTTCTTCCAGGGTGGCCCTTGTGGTGACAGGCTGTTTCAGCTATTCACACCTCCCTACCATCAGATCCGTCTGGAGCTTCTGCATCATGCTGGGCACACAGGAGGGAGAGCAGGAACAGAGGATCAAGTTTAAAACTGGAAAAGAGAGCTGGAGGTTTTTTTGTTTTTTTTTTAAATGTCGCCTAATGTTGGAAAATTTGTAACAATACATCATAATTACATCAAAATACATTATTTGAGTGCTATAATGTAGGTGAAGGTGGTATAAATATAAATGCAAAATGTTTGCTCCTGTTGAATCACTGAATTCACGTTTAAATCATTCTTTTGAAGGCAACGAGTGAAAAAAGGGCTTTTCTTTCAAAGGCAGTAATCAGCTCAAATTACTTTCCCCGGCAAGTGACAGTGGATCAAAACATTGCGTTCAAACGCAGGTGTCTGAAGAGAATTTAATTATTAAATTGTAGCCTGACAGTGTGCAGACCATTTCCTTTTTGGGACAAAATATAAATGAAACTCCAGCTGAATGACAAATGAGTGGCATGCGATAGAAATTCTGCTTTACTGTGAACAAAATTAGCAGCTCTGGCAGCTTTAGCGCAGCGAGGATGTGAACGGGATGCAAATTTCTTTGGGTACTGCAGAGAGTCTCCTAACCACTTTTGGAGGTCTGCTTTATTTTCAGTTCCTTTCTGCCAAGCTGCAGGTTTCGTTAAAATTAAAAATAACACACAACTTTAAAGTCTTACATACAGGCTGACTGAGGGAGGCCACATTCATGTGGCACTGAGATCCAAGTTTTCAGAGCTACTGTTGATTAGTTTTCAGTTCAGATTATCCTGTGGTCTTAGGCCTCCACCCTTGACTGCCGCCCAAATCCACATTGCACCTGACTCCTGTGTTACCTTATGTGGGTGTTGGCACAACAGGAAGGCAGAACCAAGCTGGTTGTTCGGGCTTCACCCGGCTGTACCCCATAAGGTCCAGCCACCAGGCACTCTCCCTCGAGACCCCTCCCCAGATTTGGCTCCAGGTTTGGGCCCCAGAACCTCCACCCCAGGCAGGGTAATCATGTCCGATCTTCACAATACCCCGCCTTCATGGGTTAATGTGAATCCCTCTTTGTCTGGCCCCTCACCCTGGACCAATTTGCCTTGGGAGACCCTATCGTGGGCACAGGTTCCTGACAGCACAGCCCCTGGGATTACTAGGGCACACAAACCCCTTCACAATTCACACAGGCTCCTCCCTATCAAAAGGATCCTGTTGAGGTGGCTCAAGCATCTGACTAGGACCTCTCTTGGGAAACTCCTAAGTGAGGGTTTCTGGGAATTTTTTTGAGGAGAACCAAGGGCAGACCCTGGTCAGACCCAGGACACACTGAAGAGACTATATCTCTCAGATGGATTGGGAACGACTCAGCATCCACCCAGGTGAGCTGGAAAGGATGGCCAGAATAAAAGGAGGTCTGGGTTTCTCTGCTGACACTGCTGCCTTCACAACTCTGACCCAGATAAGTGGCAGGAAAGAATGACTGACTCTTACAATCCTATCAATGCCCATGGCTTTAAGCAACCAAGGCTGGTGTCCATGTAGTTGGACCAAAATGCCTCACAATCCCAGAAATTCTCCTTCTGAAATACAGAAGAAGTGCAACAAGACTGTACAGATTAAAACTTCTGTACTGGCTGTCAAAATGAAATACTTAACATTAAACCTGCACGAATAGTTGCAGCCTTTAAAGGACTCTTTGTCTTAATTTCCCAGTTCAGTTCAGTTCAGTTCAATTCGATTTAATTTGAATCCAATTTTACTTAAAAAGTGTTAAATCACAACAACGGTCACCTCAAGGAACTTTATATTATAGGGTAAAGACCCTACAGTATTAGAGAGAAAACCCCAACAATCAAATGACCCCCCATGAGCAAACTATATTTTAACAAGAAGAAACCTCAGTCAGAACCAGGCTCAGGGAGGGGCAGTCATCTGCCATGGAGGTGAAGGGAGGGAGACAGGACAAAAGACACACTATGGAAGAGAGACAGAAATTAGCAAAGTAAATGAAATTATTTTTTATTGTAGATGGTATTTGCATTACTTTCATTACAAATTGAAATATTGCACACTTAGGGTTATCAGCAATCTGTAAACCCTTGCATTTCAAAAGTAACCTCCCCAACACTGAATATTAATTAGTGCAGCTGTACAGGCCACTATCAACCTTCACAAAGTCATGCAACGGTCTGAAACACACCAGTCAGCCTTCCACTGAACCGGATGACCCGTTCTATTCAGTTCATTCAGTGTGCCAACCTGGCCAACTCAAACCCCATCACTCCTCTTTCTCATAATCACCTGCTCCAGAACAGACAAGGTTACAGTCTGATGACACTGAGCAGGGAACACCTGCCAAAGAATGAAAGCCGATACAGGATATTAAATATATCGGGCATGTTTAGGACATGTATTGAGGCTGACATGGGAGTCAACTTGGCTAAACATAGAGTCGGTCTGAGTGAGTTTAAAGAGCAACAGTCACAGCATGAGGTTCACTTCATGTGCGTCATGTTCTGTTGCGCTGATGTTTGAATCAAAACAGCGTGACGGGCTCCATTAAAAAGCCATTTCGGTCTTAGTTCTGGTTAAGAGGTCGCAGAACTTCTGTGCCGCTGTCTGGTTTTGTTGTCACAAGCTTGACCTTGTTAAATGTGCAGACCTCGGCACAAGGAAGAACAAGAACAAATCTCTGACATACAGTGAAGACTTAGACAATTAAAAATATTACTCACGCCTTCATGCAGACAAACACACACACAGTAAAACGCAACATTTGGAGCCAGCCATGAGGTCACGAGAAAGATATCCCCTTGACAACACAGTTGCTTGAATACAGACTATAATACCAAACAGAATACAGTATGTGTGTGTTTCTCTCTCTGTGTATTTACACATTTAAAGCAGCAAATGAGACTAAGTGCACACATGCTCGGCCACATTTCATGTTTCCAACTTGGCCCTTCTCCCCTGCTCCTTTAAATGTAAGCTAATGCTGTCTTCTTCCTGTTTTCCCAAAAGATTAATCTCCTCCTCTGTCCTTGCAGCCAGCAGGGTTTTTTTATGCTTTCCAAATGAGCTAATCATAAAGCAAACTGTTTGTTTTGGCCATAGACTGCTTATATGGATCTGAATAATGATGCCAATACAGAAGCGTTTTAAAGCTGCTCTATTTCTAGTGAGCAGCAGGGGGCGACACCTCGAGATGCAAAAACGAGTCAGATTGCATGGAAGACTATGAGAACATGAGCCTGCTTCTCACTTTGTTTATTACCACTGTAGACATTTGGTTTCAGCTGCTAGTTTTACATTATTTAATAGAGTGTGTTGTTCCATTTGTAAATTACGGTTCCACTTAGAATAAAACATTACACGCAGCAGGGTATGCTTTAAGACATGACAAGGCGCCACCATCCCAGGACCCTGAATTGGATAAGCAGAAGAAGATGGATGGATGGGTGGATGGTAAAAAAGAAGTGAAAGTGTGTTCAGTACTTTAACTCAATTCTCAAGCCTAAAACTGACAAAGCACCATATGAAAACAACATTTGAATTAAAAGTACAAAGCAACCCCAAACTGTAGCCTATCATAGCTCTTCAGGTATGTACAGACACTTACTCATTTATTCACACAAATTCCTTGTCGTCTTGGTTGCTGCTAAAAGAACTTTGAGTTGAGTCTTCATGTTGTTTACACCTAAGGCAAAACACAGGACTGAGGAAATAGATGTCAATATTTTTGACATTTTCTAATTTTCAGGCATTCACAGAAAGCATGAGCGTGATACCACACACCCTCCAGCATAACCGCTGTCTTAGAAGTATCTTATAAAAAACTCACTGTATTTTTTCAGCAGGTTTCCATCAATTACTTGGAGATGATGGTTAATTTTACTTTACATGCACTCACTGGCCACTTCATTAGATATAGCGTTCAACTGCTTATTAATGCTTATACCTAATCAGCCATTTACATTGTAGCAACTCAACTCATATAATCAGAAAACCCTGGTTTGACTTTGAATATGCAGAATGACATAATGTATTCTGCATATTATTAATGCCATAACGGCAACATAGGCCCCCTGGTAAAGAACAGATACTTCCCTAATCTCCGGTGTGCAGCACTGTCTGTGGCAACACATTTTTACTAGTCCAGCAAGAACTGCTGCTAAGTAAAATAAGAAATATTCCCAATGATATGCACAGTATGTTAGGAGAGCTGTGGCATGGATAAGTGTACTTAGACTTATTTTCCTCCTGTTGGGACCAGTGGGAAGCATTATCAGTGGTCCACTTCCAGCTGGAACGCTAGATTATTACAGAATATGATGCCTGTGTCTGAGGCATGAGGCCCGCACTGGAAACGTGCTAAGCCGACACTGTTACAGATTCTAGCCGGTCCAAAGATTTCCTCGCATTGCATCATCTCGCGGAGCGCAGGCCTAGACACACAAAAAAGTGCAGCGGTGCTCATTTTCATTAGACACACATTTCAACAGCCATAAGCCCTGCAGCAGCAGCAGCAGGTCACTGCCTTCTATCCTGCTTCTTCACACACACACACGCAGCGTGCCTACATCTGAACTGAAACATCTCTATCCGTCTGCCTCGTCGTCTCCTCCGCCGTTCTGGAGGAATTACAGCGGGGCGCCCTGGGCTGTGGACGACTTCAGTGCAGAGGAATTCCCAAACGACTTCTCTTGTTGCTTTACAGCACTAATGGTCGCAGGAAACATCTTCGATGGTTTTACAGCACCTCTTCCAGCCTCCGGGCCTGAACGCTGATCGCTACCTGTTGCTGCGGCAACCGCACTGTTTGTAAACATTTCACTGTTTCTCTTGGACCGCAGAAGGAAACCCCTGCAGCAGAGCGTGCTGTTCTCTGACTGCCTTTCTCTGGGTGCTGACCTATTTAACAGTGTTTAATAACACTTTAAGCGAAGCAGTATGAGCTCAAACACTAGACGTATATTTCTATTTTATAATGGAAACTTCTGTCAAGAGGACCAACACCACCCACTGTTTCCAAACTGTCCTTGTCCTCTCTAGAGGCACATATTTGCCCCTTAATGGGTATTACTGAAAACATTCACACACAGTATGTGTGTCTGTGCGTGATTAAGACACTTAGGTGTTGTTTCTGTGTAAACTCCCTGACTTTTTGTTGCATTAAGGCTCTCTCTCTTGAGATCTCAAATGGCGCTTTTTATTTGTTTTATTGTGTTTTTTTTTTTTTTTTTTTGTCAAGTACTTTATAATCTTTGATTTTTTTTCCCCCCAAAATGTGCTACAAATAAAAGTTATCTTAACAAAACAGATTTTTAAAAATAATTTTTATTTATGTTTTTTCTAATGAAACTTATTTGAAGATGTTTTCCTCTCCGTTTGGGCCTGAAAGGAAAAACGCTGCTTTCGGATCTCACGGCATTCTGACCTCTTCTGGCTCCGAATGCGTTTGCAGTTTAATCACTGCTGACCCTAAAATTATATCTGCTCATTTCCTGTTGCATTTCATGGCCTCGCATACACGAAAGTGCATAATTATGATTGTGAATGATGATGTGCATGATTGAAAATGAAGATGCCATGGCGTCATTCACCAGAAACGTGTGCAGCGTAAAGGATGAATAATTGAGTTAATAATAACTAGTGCAATATCCAGACGTGTAGGCTGATATGAAAGAACAGCATACCTGGAAAGAAACACTAAAACTAGACTTTTGATTGCACCGGACTCTGATGGTGTTAAAAATAAAAATAAAATAATGAATAATATGCTTCGCATACTGTGATAATGTAGTGTTAATTAAATTCTTCAAGGATTTTATTATGATCTGCCATATCTGGAGGACAGCTTATTATTTCTCATGATCATTTTTTCATGGCTCGCAGTTCACAGATTAGATTTTTTTTTCCATCTTCTGAATGTGAAATGGGCAGAATTCCATTTACACAGTGAACAAATTGCTGTAAAATGACAGGAAAATATGTACAATATTCTGATCTTTGTAAATACACTTTAATGCAGTAAATGTTATTGCACTTGAGTAACAAGTGAGCAACTGTACAATTTTATTGCACAACAAGGTGCCTTTTCTTTTCAGTTAAGTAAAACCTGAGCTTGCCTGTGTTCAATACTGCACTGAGTTTAATAATATTGCCAAATTTCTTCCTACGCAGATTATTATACAGTAAATAGTACATACTCACTGGACACTTTATTAAGTACACCTTGCTTTTGCCATCAGAGCTGCTTTAATTCTTCATGGCACAGATTCAACAAGGTGCTGGAAACATTCCTCACAGATTTTGGTCCACACTGACATGGCAACATCACACAGTTGCTGCAGATTTGTCAGCTGCACATCCATTATGAGAATCCATTGTGCCGCCGCATCCTAAAAGTGTTCTATTTGATTGAGATCTGTTGACTGTGGAGGCCATTTGAGTACAGCAAACTCACTGTTCATGGTCAAGAAACCAGTTTGAGTTGATCTGAGTTTTGCGACATGGTGTGTTATCCTGCTGGAAGCAGCCATTAGAAGTTGGGTACACTGTGGTCATAAATGGATGGACATCGTCAGGAACAATAATCAGGTAGGCTGTGGAGCTTAAATGATGCTCAATTGGTACTGGGTGTGCCAATAAAATATCTCCCACACCATTTAACCACCAGCAGCAGCCTGAACTGTTGCTACAAGGAAGGATGGATCCATGCTTTCATGTTGTTTACAACAAATTCTGACCATCAGAATGTCACAGCAGAAATTGAAAGTCATCCGATCAGGCAACATTTTTCCAGTCCTCTATTGTCCAGTTTTGTTGAGGCCATACAAACTGTACTCTCATTTTCCTGCTCTCAGCTGACAGGAGTGGCACCCAGGGTGGTCTTCAGCTGCTGTAGCCCATGTGCTTTAAGGTTCTACATGTTGTGTGTTCAGAGATGCTCTTCTGCATACCTTGGTTGTAACGAGTGGTCTGACAGTCTTCACACAGAGAACTGCTGCTCACTGGATATTTTCTCTTTTTCAGACCATTCTCTGTAAACCCTACAGATGGCTGTGTGGAAAATCCCAGAAGATCAGCAGCTTCTGAAATGCTCAGACCAAGAACCACGCCATGTTTAAAGTCACTTAAATCACCTTTCTTCCCCATTCTGATGCTCAGTTTGAACGATACTGTAATGTTTTTAGTCTAGTGTAATCTTTTCAAAGTACTGAACTGTTGTTGAACATTATCCCCGACACACTGTAAAATAACAGCGTCCTGCTGGGAAAAGGCTGTTTTCGTACAGTGTAAAGTTACAGAAACCTCACTTTTAACATCTGTTGTTTCTTTTCCCCCAAGCCTAACACTTAGTGAAAGAATAATTTGACATTTGCTTCCTTGCTGTGTATTTGATACCACTGTGTGTGTATTGTATACACAGCAAAGAAAAACCCACCTTTAACATATCAGCTCATAAGCTTGGGATGCTGTACTAGAGTTAGTTTGTACTTATGTTGTTGATTTTGTTATATTTAGACAGCAGTACCCCCCCCCCCCCCCCCCCCCCCCCCCCACACACACACACACACACACACACACCACCACCACCTGCAAGCTTTTGTGATAAGCTAACCTGTTGCTGCCTCATACTGCAGGCACAATAGTATATCAATCTTCTCAGTTAGCAAGACAGCAAAACAAAAACAGGCACAAGATGCCAAAACTGGAACTGTCTTCAGGATATTTATGTTCAGTGCAAAAGATCCAAAAGAAAAAATCTGGCTTTTCCCAGTGCTGGCTTAGATGTGTATATCTGCATCTCTAACCTGCTTGCAACGATAATTCTGTTTATGCTGAATGACAAACATCTGTGTCAAAACTTTTCAGGAACCAAAATAATACAAAGAAGCTGGTTTGTAGCAACACTGCGCATGTTCCGCTCAAATCCAGTGGGATTTGGAAAAGGTTACCTCTTAAAGTGATTCTAAGTGGTGATTTAGTCCACACTCTGTTCAGTAAGCTGCAGACTACCAGAAGATCCTCCAGAGGATAAACTGCTGCCCCTCCATCTTTCCCGCCCCTCTCTTCCCTTTCTCTGCTCTCTTTTGATCTGCATTTCTCTTCCCCTCAATCATACTGACAGCAGCGTGATGTTAGGCTGCAGGAATTTTCGCTGTAATTTGTGTGTGTGTGTGTTTGTGTGTGTGCCTTTGCAGCAGTGGGTGTGTACATGCATGCATTATGTTCTGTGCGTTTTCTGCTCGCGTGCCAACAGGCTGCTGTTTGCATTTGAATGTATGCACATGTGTGTGTGTGTGTGTATGTTTGGCAGGGAAAGAGTGAGGTATCTTCTCTTTGTAGCGCACCTGCTTCCTCACCTTTCACCCTTGTGACTTTAACGGCCCTTTGCTCTGCTTCGCTTCCAACACACGTAAAAAGTGAAGTCATCACTACAGTAAAAAGCCCCGTTTTATCTTTCAGGGACACCAAATGCTCATAGCAGAGGGTCCTGATGCCCTGGTGCATTGTTTGCTTAAAAGTTTAAATAACATCTGGGAAAGACACCCCCCCCCCCCCCACCCCCCCCCCCCCCCCCACCCCTTATGGCTTTAATGCCTTAATGGAATGGTCCTGGTCTAGATTGTGAGTCCCAGCAGTCTTAGAAAAGATCTACTATCATAAAGCTCCAAAATAATAAGCCTAATCGCTTTTTGAAGAATTCAGATGTGTGATAAAATTACTTAATGGCCATTATAGACTGACCTTATAAGGGTTTATGAGTTAGTGCCTGCATGACTGGCTGGCTGGTTTGGTGAGTTCATTGTGTAAAAACTCTTTGAATGAATGAGCCTTTTGACCTGGTAGGAAGTCAAAGAAACCTTGGTGGTCTCCACTAGACAAGACTAAACTGCCAACTGTTTCCAGTAACTGCTTTGCTTTTGGCTTCGGACATTGTGCTCATTGCCTAATGAGAGCACAAGGTAATGGAAGGGCCTCAGGAAAGGAGGGGAAAAAAGAGAGAACTTATGACTAAATAATCTAGCTGTTTTCATTAATAACGCCGTGGAAGAATGGATGCCAGCGCTGGTCTGTCAGTTTGTTAGTCCATCAGTGGGTCCAGACAGATCAGCCACAACATTAATACCACTGACAGGTGAAGTAAACGTTGAGTCTTACTTCTGAAATGCACCACATTTCCAAACAAGCTAATAGATAGATACTTTATTAATCCCCTTAGGGCCATGTAGCAGAGTCAAGACATAAAATAAGCACAAAGCTTAAAATATCCACAATACATAAAAACAAATTAAAAGTCAAAATCATCCCCATAAAACTAATGATCAGTGTTATACAATAAATAAAGAAGCTGAATATAAGATATTGTCCCCATGCCTCATGGCCGACCCCAGCAGGAAAATGCCCAATGCAGCTCTGAAACAAGACGAGCACTGACCTGCCAACCCGTTCAGATTTCAATCAGGTCAACCACCCATGTGATGGGTCAGAACAAGCCCAATCCATGGAGGCCCCACCACACAAAGGACCCAAAGGATCCACTGCCAATGACTTAGTGAAAGCACAAAGGCTCAGAGCTGTTTGGATGGCAATATTAGGCTGTTGGTTTTAATGTTGTGGCGTATTTTTACAAACTTTCTCTTGCTACAAAGTCTAAAAAGGATGTCCAGGAGTCAGTTAAAAAGTGGTAACATCCATGACATTGGTCCAACTCTTGTTTTGGAACCACACATTGAATAAATTTGTCCAGTAATTATTCATAATTGATGCCCAGATACCCTCAAAAGGTTTGCTCCAAAGAGTCAAAAAGATGATAAAGCGGCACGTGAATTGGGGGGTTTTGTTCTGATTGAAAAGCCACTACTGTGCGAACATGCAACACCTCTCAGCTTTCAGTTTGTCCAGCCCTCGCTCATCACGCGCAAATTCTAAATACTGAGACGAGACCTTCGCCAACCAATGGGTGACGTCAGGGTGGTTTATGTCCATTTTTTATGTCCAATCTTTAGCTACAAGCTGCAAAACTAATATTGCTGCTGTTCTAGCTTACTCATTGTGAGCCCGCTTAGCTCAAAACACCACTTAACTAAATCACATCAGCAAGCATTCATCCACACATGAATGTATGTATACACACCTAAAATGAGAAGCTGTTGAAATGTCTGAACCAAATACATACACAGACATTTATGAATCCTCCCTCCGTGTATAATGCTGTTTATGTGATTCTTTTTCAGTGTGTTGTCTTTATTGCCAAAAGCACACTAAGCGGCCAAACCTGTTGCATAAGAACTGAGCACCTGCTAATCATAACATCACCTCTTGGCACCGATCCTCGCTCACAAAAATGAAAAAAAAAAAAAATGAGTGGAGTTTATTCAAACCGCCCTGACAAACACGCCTTACTCGGGTTGGATGGGATTAGCGAGAGGACAAAGCACGATTAAGTCATCTCTGGGCAGTTTCACACATGTCACACACCCGTTCATTCATGCTGTTTATGTCAATAAGCGCTTCAGCAGATGGAAATGGTGATGTGCTGTTATTATATGAGAATCGCAGGTAGAAACATGATAACTGTAGGTTGACAGTTAGGTAATGCGATGACTTCATCTGAAATATTGACAGGTTTGAACCAGCTTTTGGCTTCAAACAGAGTAAAAAAAACATTTTCCCAGATATGCTTTGACCGAAGAGATTGACAGACTCATTTAACATTGTCCCGTATGGCTCTGACAGGGTTTATCTGAGGTTTCTGTCCACAGATGGTGGCTAATTAACAGCATTCGTCTTCACACCTTCTCTGTTGACAACACTGACAACACGGTCATGGAGAAAATATGTGCTCACACCAGCTTTTAAGAGCTATTGTTTTTCTGGCTCCATGGGTGAAGGAAGGCCTGAAAGAAATTTCCAAAAAGCCTCTTTTGTTTTTTTCTAATCTTTGCTTTCTCTTGGCACTGCTGCCTTCCAGAGTCTATTTACATCCTGTGTTTTTTTAGATTTGGACTGTGCTACTGATGCTGCAGAGCAGATGATAGGATTTAACAGGTAACGGTGATTAACTCTTGTGTTATCACATCAATCACCTGAAGTCGATCGTCTCTTTTTTGTTACATTTGGAAAGGGGTTTTTTTTCTTTTTTTTTTTATAAAAAAAAAGGTGTTTTGTGCTGTGTAAATACAGTCAAACAAATTTGTTTCCCATCTGTTCAAAAATACATCAGCACAGCCAGCCAGCTTGCTTTCGCTCACAGTTCTAGTGTTTCCAAATCTTTCTGCTTTCCTCCAAGTTTCCTGTAACCAGTAATACAGATCAGCAAAAAAATCAGGGCCATCACTCACCAGAGATACAACGCTGATCTCAAAACTCATTTATTTGACTCCCACCAGGACTGTAAGGGACTGATTTGGAGACACATCACATCCAATCCTGAGCTATTTTCCCATCCCCTCGGTGAACTTTTTTATGAACTATGTGATATATTTCTGATCCATCTTGGAAATTTTGCAGATATGTGATACTTGCACATGTAGGAATCCCAGCAGGGCCGCATTACATGTCTGTGACCCTTGGATTTGTTGCACAATCTCAGATCGAATCTGCGTTCTCCAGCCCGAAATATGCCTGTGTGTCTGTTGCATCTTACATCTGTAAATCTGAACAGGCTGCAGTTGCACTGTAATGACTAATAGCTACATTTCTACAGAGCTGATTGTGTCTCATATTCATTAGGACGGTTATTGCTCTGATGATGCAAACTCAGCTGTGTGTATGCTTTACATATTGCAAGCACATCCCTTAATTCTTTACAGACACACTTGCTCACACATTTTGAAGTTCTGTCTATCGCCTGTAGCCCAGATCTCTGAGTAAGCCGATGTGGAGTCTGTCTTAGACTGCAGGGAATTACCTCAGCTCTGAATCATGTGGCGCATTGCCTAGAGTGTGCACAATGCAATCAGCCAGCAATCTTTCTTACTCATAAACTGTCAGAGGGCCTCACACAGAGGCTGGACACACACTGCAGGAGTCGAGACAAACACACTGCTTCTATGTTCCAATTAGGCCGTCGCGGGCAAATTCAGCAGAAGTGGGGAGATTTTCATTTTTCGGTGCAGAGGCAACTCGAGATTAGCGATGAATAAATTTGATTTGAACTTTGTGCTCTGTTTTTTTTAGATGGACAGAAAACGGAAAAAGTTGAAACAGCACCCACGTAGGCACAAGTTTAGGTTGTAGATGTTATATCTCAAAATAAGTTCTATAGTTAAGGAGCTGCAGGCAAGATCAGCGAGTGAGAGCCATGTGCAGCAGATCAGGAGTGTCAAACATATGGCTGCTGGGCCAGAACTTGTACACTAAAATGTCTAATCTGGCTCACTGGATGGCTTTGCAAGGTGTTTTTTTTTTTCTTTTCTTTTTTTTGTAATGTAATGCATTGTTGTTCCTGGTGTGATGATGCCAACAGTAAAACACAGGAACTGAAATGTATAGAAAGCATTTCTGGATCTTTGTAACTCCCCTGTTATTACACGTGTAATAACATAGTTAAAATTGTATGTATTTTTTTCTGAACACATCTTTTGCCATTTATCTTCTGTTTTGTAAACAGATGGTTCACTTTATGTAAAAATTATTAAAGTGGTCGAGTCCATTTGAGATCAAATTTTGACTGTGAAACCCCCGAATCTACTTTTAATTACTGTACAGTACTGTGCAAAAGTCCTGACCCACCCCTCTTTTTTTCCTGTTTTGCTGCCAAAGAGCCAGACTTACTTGTCATTTTCAATGTGGTCCTGAGAACTAGTTCTCCAGGCTACTCATTTTCAGTTGAATTTTTGTACCTGACCATATTCAGAGAGTTTGTTTGTTATGCCACTTAACTCCAACAATCTAACAATCTATACCGACTTCAGACCTGACCTGTGATTCATTGCGAGTTGTTTGTTCAGGTCTTTGATTACTTGTTTACCAGACTGATTCAGAAAGGTGAAAACGATGCTAGAATCTTAAAAACCTTATTTTAAGCCTGCAGTGGAATTCGGTTGGTGACTCAGCTGTTCTGACTGGAGCTTTAAAAAACGGGGCCCACACCTATACAAACATTTTGCCTTGATGTTTGAAATAAAACATATAAGATACAACTGTCATAAGCCCGGATGTTGGCTGACTCTAACTGTTTTAACCCGCAGTATAATAAAATTGCGGGGGTGGGGGTGAGTGGGGTGGGGGGGCTCGAATGGGTTTTATTCTGACAACTTCACTCTTGGCATTCAGTAGCACACAGCTGTCAGTCTCTTTCAGATACAATATGTTGTCATTTGTTACCAGTTCTCTGCTCATGCCATAAGTACAGCACAATGTAGGGGGTTTTAATATGATCTAATTTCTCTACATACAGTTCTGTGCAAAACTCTTGAGTCACCCCTCATTGCTTTATATTTTGCCTCCAAGTTCTTAGACTTTCAAGTAATTTTAACATGGTCTTCTGCAATTGTTCTTCAGACTTTCTGAAGGTCTTTCAAAGTTTTGGTTTTGGGTATTGGTTGCTTTGTCACTCATTTTCAGTCCAGTCCTTGTACCTGACCATTTTCAGAGGAAAGTTTTTTAATTATTATTATTTATTAAGCCACTTAACACTGACCTAGGAATCATTCAATCATAAAAATGGCTCCCAACTCAAGCAATGGACAAAAAAGAACCTTTCATATCTCAGCACGGTGTGCAGTGTGTCCTTGAAAATTTTGAGGAAACTGGGCAAGAGGAATACAAAAGAAGAAGTGTCAGGCCTAAAAATATCTACAGCAGATGACCAATATCTGAAAGTCATGTCATTAAGAAACACGATAAAAATCCAGCAAAGATCTGACACAGGACCTGACAGATGCATCTGGACCTTCGGCTGATCCATCTACTGTTCACTGAAGCCTCATCAGAAACGGCCTCAGTGGAAGGGTGGCTGTCAAGAAGCCATTCTTAAGGAAGGGAAACAGGGAGCAAAGGCTGAGGTATGCCACATTACACAAGAACTGGACTGAAAATCAGTGGCAACAGGTCTGATGGACTGATGGATCCAAATTTGAAAGTTTTGGTTAGAATGACTGTCAGTATATATGGAGGAGCTCAGGAGAGAGGTACAACAGTGATCCATCTGTTAAACACAGTGGGGGCTCTTTCACGGTTTGGGGCGGCATTTCAACCAGTAGAAAAACACACAGTGGAACACTATCAGTCTTGGATTGGCCTCCCCAGAGCCTGGACCTCAACATTATTGAAGCTGTGTGGGATCACCTTGACTGAGAATGGAAGAAAAGGCAGAAATATCCAGAGCTTTGAATGTCCTTCAAGAAGCCTGGAGATCTATTCCTGAAGACTTCTTAAAGAAATTACAGAAAGCTGCCTCAGAGAGTTCAGACTGAAGAATAAAGGTGGTCACACCAATTATTGACTTTCAAGCTCGCTAGAATTCTATGGATTCTGTTTTTGCCTTATATACTGTATTCCCATGTATGTTTGCACATTTCGACAAATCACTGCACTTATTTTTCATTAACAAAGCAACATATAAAGAAATGAGGGGTGGTTCAAGACTTTTGCACAGTACTGTAGATAACCCGTTCTGTTTTTGATTAACTATTAATAACATCTTACCTTCCTTTACCGTGTTCTTGTTGTCATTTATAGCTACTACAGCTGCTTTCCTTTAGAGGGAAATATCCTCTAATTCCAGTATGTCTGTCAGTGACCCTTTTTATCTATTTATACACAGGTTCATTATCGGGAGTACAGTTGCATTGCATTATGTTATGTTGCTCAGTTACAAATCACAAAATAAATGTAACCAAGTATAGTGTTGTGAAATATCTCTGTTAGCCAGAACTGCCACTTTTAGGCTCAGTTAGTTGGAGTCATTTTGATGTGAGTGGAGCCGGATGAATTATGATGTAATGCCTTTGGGCAGCTTATTCTCTCTCTCACATCAAACAGAAATGAGTCTCAGCATGTTTCAGTTCTGGTTTGTCTTTTGAATATATTTACTTTAGCTGAGCATAATGCTGAAAAAAGTAATAAATTACTTGGCAAAAGAGCTTTCACAGGAGTTTCTTTGCCCATGAGCGCGTAGCTTGCATTCATCTATTTATCATAGTTCGATTTGTCATAGTCAATGAGTCCCTGAATGGCCCATTCATTAACCAGATACCACAAAGGCACACTGTATATGCCAAACAGCTTTTTATTCATAGCACACAACATCATTTACCCTAATGCTAACCCTTTTTCTAACCACACTCTGGGCACACCTATCGTCATATGTAAAACAAACAATGTAGGTACACATTAAGACTCCAGAACTCAAGGGTCTGACTGATTTTGGATGCATTTTCTATACAAAAAAAAAAGTACATTATGGGAAAATTCACTAACTGTTAATGACTGCCAGCAGTTCTGGGTAATTTGCTGTGACAGGACTAAAGGTCCAGCGTCCAAAAACGGTTCTGGTACTGTCAGAAAATCTGTGGACTAATCGGGCTTTGTGGCCGGTGGTACGACGTGGTGATGATGAATCAATTCCGCTGAATGACTAATAATAACACAGCAGGCAATGACGAAATGTTGCCACACCGCATGCAAGACAAATATAGAACTGGACACAGGTCTAGTTTATGACCTACTTACGGATGCTGGCAGAACAGGTTACATCTGCTACCCATGATGAGATCCACCCTGCAGAGTCCAACATGTTAAAAAGAACATATGTTAGGTTGATGAGAAAGGTCCGCTCTTAAACATTTCTGCTGCAATTGAACGAGTACTTCTGCTGGAGTATTTTCCTTATTTCCTGGGATCTCTGCTGTCTTGAAATGTGCTTGCAGAACCAATCCTGCAAGTGCACCCATCGAGCAATCGAGGTGGGCTCAATAAATGGCATCATTACCCACTAAGGCCTAAATCATTCGCCTGGAAAATATAAAATAGAACATTGTCACATTGTCCTCTAATTCAAGGTCATGAATAAAATCATACATCAGATCTGGCACATTATGTATTCTGTTTCTGCTTTGTTTGTCTTGACTCAACACAAAGAAGCATAACACAAGAGACAAAGACAACAAGGTCTAACAAATGTGCATTTACTTGCAAACATATAATAAAAGGCATGTTCTTCTCTTTGAATTGCCCCTTCACTCAACAGATAAAGGAACATGCGATCACGCAGCAACAGTTTGGAGGATGTAACCAGGGCCAAGCTGGCGCAGCAAGCAGACACACGCAAGCGATCTGCGGAGCGAGAAGAGCCCTCTGGAAGGGCAGAGCGTCGCAGTCGACACCGTGAGCCACCAGACGACACCGGCACCATTCAGCGGAACCACAAGACTGCCAAGAAGAGCACCAGCACAGGCGGAAGTGGGTGCGGGGGAAGCAGCAGCAGCAGCAGCAGCGCCAGTGGCGCTGCCAAGGGCGGTCGGAGGGAGAAGGGCAGGGACCTTTCCCGAGATGACCTCGTCTTTCTACTGAGCTTGCTCGAAGGAGAGCTACAGGTAATCCAAACTGTAGAGATGACTAAGGGAGTGTGGATTTAGTCCAGGGAACATATTACCATTAAGGGAGCAGACAGGCCTGCAGACATGGCACCAGCCCCAGTCGGACATATCGTCGGGCATACTGGCTCAGTGGGCAGTGGGCTTTCAAGATGAACTAAAAGGCTGTGTTAATGGGCAGCTGACAGCTGAGGCTACGTCCTGTGATTCCAGCACTAGATCCAAGAATCCCCTGGCATAGTGGCTGTATTATAAAAACAAGGCACTGCCTTATTAAGGTTAAATGAGCTAGATACAAGGAAAAAGACTTTAAGGAGAACAACTGCTGCACTTTTGAAAGCAAAGAGTTTTCCCATTCTTGATCAGTATGTGCTTTCAGGATGTAAGCTCTTTAACCACAGCTTCAAACACGTGGTGTTTCACTGTCTTACTGAAATACTAAATGGTAGGATATTTTGCTCCAAACTCGAATATATCATCAGCATTAATGGTGTCTTCACAGATGTGCGAGTTATCCATGGCAGTAATGCAGCAACCAAACCTCGACAACAGGTCTGATGGCCTTTCTCCTTTTTAGGTGGGAGGACTAAAAAAGTGTCCAGGATTAAAAAAAAAAATAGAAAAACTAGTTTCAGCTGCTCCCTTTATCACAGTAGTTAACTCTGCATGATTGATTTGGCAGATTTTTACAGTGGATGCTCTCTCATGAAAAAGATCAAGTCATTTTCAGCCAGAAAGAACATTCCTGTCACAAGGTAGAAGCTGCAATCAGTTTTTGGCAGAGTAAATTTTATGTATCCTTTACTGATCCAGATAAAAAGTCTCACTTATTTTAAATGTGTGTTTTTATGAAAGCGAGATCTCACCAAGCGGGCAGCAGAAACTGCAACAAATATAACATCACATTTCTATAAAGATATTTAAAGTGTTCAAAAAGGACTGGACTATTTATAATGTAGATACAATAACACAGAATCATAAAGATACTTGCAAAACAGCTCCTTTCTTTATTTTATATATAAGCCCTTCATAAATCCTATTGACTACAGTCTATTTACCAATAGAAGCAAAACTATTGAAGTCAAAAAACATAAAAAACATTGGAAATCACTTTTTGGCACACATCAGATTCTCTTCCTGATGTAACCCCAAAGGGATTTGTATCTCCTCTCAGAATCAAACCGGGGATGTTTCACGTGTTAGATGAATGTGTAAACCACTATATTAAAAAAATTAATTTAAAATTTTGCTCTGTCAGATCACTGGAAAGTGTTTCCTCTTTGACTCAGCCAGTGTCAAATGAGCATTTCCTCATCTTGTTTATATTCTGTGTTTTTTCTCTAGATGGTACAGTTTAAAATTGGCTGTGTGTCTGTCCCAGCGTTTTGGTAAAAAAGTAAAGAATATGCCGGCTTAGAAGGGAATATATTTTGGGTGGAAAACAGCCACTTGTTACTAACCTTTGCTGTTTGATGACACCATGGTCCCTTCACTGGCCCTCTGTAGCGTGTATAGCTTCCGAAACTTACTCAGTATGTTTCACTACAGAGAAAACCCTTTGGCTGTGGTGTTCCTGGCATGTAAATCTATACAGGAAATCCTGCAAATGGTGGTGTTTAGGCTTGGTCTGTTTCATTTCACTTTAGATTTAATCAGTTTGCTGACGAACGCTCCACATTTCTGTAGTTTATCTGCCAATGTGGACTTTTTGGACTCTTGATTTTATTATGAGTAAGTATACAAAGGGTCAGATCCATACTGGCCAGTAACCTCATTTCTATGTTTGTTTTTATTACATGAATATGTGAAAATATATAGTGGTCAGGGCCTTTGACCAGGATGCCTCCTGGGTGAGTTGTTCCGGGCATGTCCCACCAGGAGGAGACCCTGGGGCAGACCCCAGACACATTGGAGAGATTACATCTCTTGGATGGCCTATTATGCCCCCCCCCCCCCCCCCCCCCCCACACACACACACACACACATGCAGTAGTTTGCCAAACTAGTGCCAAAGCACTCCACAGTGTTTCCATACATTAACTACAGAATTTAAGCCTAGTAGACTCATCCCTTGCAGTCTTCCTGCTGCACATTAGACACCCACTGCATATTATTTGTGCATTACAAAGTTCAAACTGACCAAATTCCTGTTTCTTCTCTCATTGCAGGCCAGAGATGAAGTGATCACAGTGCTGAAGGCAGAGAAGATTGACTTGGCTCTGCTGGAGGCCAAATATGGTTTTGTCACACCACAGAATGTCCTGCAGGCCCTGCAGAGAGACGCCATCCAGGGCAAGTGCGACACCTTCCAGGAAGACATCTATGAGAAACCCATGGCAGAGGTAACAACCTGTCACTCATAATCTCAGTCTATTAATCCACCGTCCAAGAAACTGGTACAGTCCAGACATGATAGATGTTTTTCTTTTTTGTGCGTGCTCCCATCACAGCTGGATAAGTTAATGGAGAAGCAGAGGGAGACGCACCGGCGGATGCTGGAACAGCTGTTGATGGTGGAACAATCACACAAACAGACCTTGTACAAGCTGGAAGACGAGAAGAGAAACCACGGGGAGTTCATAAAGAAGAGTGACGAGTTCACCAACCTGCTGGAGCAGGAGCGAGAGAGGTCAGTGCACGAGCTACCAAGAGAACTTAGGCAATCAGTCACAAAAGCTGGCAGTTGCCCAACAAATGACAATCACAGGTTGCTGCCTGAATGTATTTATGCTGGTTCCCTTGGAGAAATCTGGTGATCTATAATCTGATAGCAAATACAGGAAATCTCATTTTGGGCTGAGGGAAAAGCATCAGAGTCACACTTTATAATTTATGATTCCAAACATTCTGGATGCCCTTCAACTACAGCAGGTTTTATTGTGCTACTCTCTTGCTGCGTATAAAACAGAATCCATGAGGAAACTTAAAGTCTTCGGCGCAACTGACACTGTCTCATGTGGCATCACTTGAGAACGTTTATCAGATTTTAGAAACCCAAAAGGCTTCATGCGGCTTCATTTACATGGACAAAAGTAGTGTAGGTCTGCAGTTTTTCTTGAAGTGCTACAAGAGACGTTTATACGTGAACTGCTGCAAATGGAAATTCTACTGGCCACCCATTCTGACCTGCACTTCATGTTTCATTGAACTCCAACAGGCAGAACCAAAAAAAAAAAAAAAAGGAAATTCACAAACTCCAAACATATGCATTATATCAAACTGAAGCCAAAATTACAGTTGATGCATATTTCTTTCTTCAGCAATAGCTGCCATCTCTAATTGCTTCACTGTCGCTGTGGTATGAGTGTCTTTCTGATTCAGTGTCGGCGTGTTCTCCAGAGCGAGAGGTTCTCTTGAATCATTTCAGCCAGCAGAGAGGGAGCACAGGAGGAGTGATCAAATCTTTTTCCTTGAACTGGTAGTGCAAGATAGGGATAATGTCCATTCAGTAATTTTTAAATTTGCTCAAAAGCAGCTTGTCGGCCAGCCTCCATCCAACTGTAGCCACTCAGTGCTGCCAAAGGATAAATGTATTAATAATCCAGTGTAATGTTAGTAATAAATCAAAGTGTTCTTTAGGATCAGGGGAAAATCCATCCAGTAGTTTTGTTCCCATGATCTAGACCAGGTCCTTTACTTTTACTATCACTTTTTAGCTTTATACAAACCTGGAAGAACCTAAGAGTTGTTTCTGGAGTTAATCCAGTGACCAGGAGTGGAAGGCAGGATAGCTCATTTAGATTTGAGTTTAAAAAAAAGACAAAAAAAAAAGCTTTACATTTACAGCTCTGCTTTATGGTAGCGCTGCGGATATTTATGAAATGGAGGGAAAAATCCATATCCCTGGAAAACCGTCATATGGCTAAGTCTGCATTTCACTGCCAGTGAAATTTTGAGGCAACAGCTCAGGATGAGGAACACTGACTCTTCGTGCTGCCTTTTCATGATGTGCTGTGATGTAAGTCTCTAAATGTCACCAGAGGTATTACATGGAGTGCCACAAAATCAATTTCATGGCTTTGGTATATTCATGTTGGCATCAGGATGGATTGTCAACACTAGAGTGTGTCGCTTCTTGAGCAACAACCTGTGGTGTTGCTCTTCTAATGACTTCAGTAGAGCCAAAAGTCCCCATAAACTGCTGTGTTAAAATGCCATTATTTTACATGTTTACAGCCTCATACAAAAAAGTAGTTTTGGTCTGGATAGCTAATTTCCTCCTCCATTAAAAATATAGAGGGTTGAATTAATATAATTTTAATATAGCTATAAGCTGATATGCACTGTCAGAGGCGTGGAAACTTTAAATGATAATCGGGTACAAATTTAGCATCCATTTACTTTAAAGTGATTATTTTATATAAAAAAGGTGACATCTGGTCAACCCCCCCCCCAAAAAAAACAAAAAAAAAAAACAAGATGGTGACACCCACGATACCAAGCTAAAGGCTTTGAAGCAGTTGTCTGTGGCTTGGCTACTATAAGTGCAAAACTAAACCTAATTCCTGACAGAGGTTTAGTGCTAATTAGGAAGTTTTATTCCACTAATGGACCAAGCTAAGAGGCTAACCTATCCAATAACGGGCGCTTGGCATCTCAGACCTAAAGGAGCTGCTCAGCCATGGAAACCTATGCCTTTAAGCTCCCGGCACACAGGTTTAGTGCTGATGTTAATGCCAGAGGAGGTTTGGAGCTCAGCTTTGTGGCTGAGTTGCAGTGGTTCTCAAATGCTTCCACTTGGCAATAATACCACTTACATACACAAATGCTTGTAAAAGCAGGCTGCATGGCTAGGTGCTTGATTTTCTACACCTGTGGCCGTGGGGCTGAAAACACCTGAATTCAAAGATTAAGAGGTGTGGCCTGATACTTTAGTCTACAAAAGATTTGTTTCTTTAAACTAAATGCTAATTTGCTCACAATGACAACATTAGCATGCCGATGTTAGCATTTAGCTCAACATTCCTCTGTGAAAGAATATATCCATCCATCCATTTTCCTCCACTTGTGCAATTCAGGGTTGCAGGGGTGCTGGAGCCTATCACAGCTGCCATAGGACAAGAGGCAGACAACCATTTGCACTCACATTCACACCTATGAGCATTTTAGAATCACAAGTTAACCTAACCCCACTAATTGCCTTAACCCCTGCAAGAAGGTCATGGGTTCAAATCCACCATCTGGCCAAGGCCTTTCTGTGTGGACTTTGCATGTTCTCCCCGTGGATACGTGGGTTTTCTCTGGGTACTACGGCTTCCTCCCACAGTCCAAAGACATGCAGTGAGTGGAGTTAGTGGGGACTGAATACATATTTTTTATTATTGTACAGACTGCTGCAGAAGTCCTAACGCCTCCAGTGGTGAAAAATATTGTAATGTGAGATGAAGCTAGAATGAATTATTTAGCAGTCATGTTCAACACTGCAAGCCAAGACAGAGGCAGCTGGAGGTCTGAGGTGGAAACATGTTTGATTTCTTCTGTAAATGTCACATAGAGAGCAGTGACTCTTTTTACTGCTTCCTCAGCAATATCACATATCATACAAAAACAGTGTGCACACTAACCTGGAAACTCACCTGCAAAACACACACACACACACACACACACCCACACACACACACACACACACACACACACACACACACACACACACACACACACACACACACACACACACACACATACGAGCTCACTCTCAGCAATTAATCTCACAAGGGGAAACACAGCTGGACAACGGCCCGTGACCTATTTGGGACAATCACATCATTACACTTCAGCTGGAGCAGAATGTTTGAGTTGGACCGAAAGGGCGGTGTGACGACGATCTGCGCTTTGTCAAAGAGCGTGTCAGGAAGGACAGGCTGCCATGAAAAATAGTCCCCTGTCCAGGGTCGAGCTAATTACCTCGTGAGAAAAGGCAAAAGATTTATATGACTGAGAGGAGAACAAAAAAGAAAACTAACCCAAAGGCTCTGAAAAGTATCAGTCACACTGGATGTTCAACAAGATTACAGATAACCATGGAAATAGGGCAAACTTTGTTCAGCGATGAGTTTGCCAGTAGACTTGAGTGTAAACTCAAGTAAAAGTGTGTGCAGGGGTTTTGAATATTTACAGTTGTCTTCTGACCTCAGCATTGTGTAGTAGCTTAATATGTGAGTAATATGTAATGTTATTAGACAAACGTGTGTGTTTAGAGGAGTCCTCTTACCTCCTCTCCACTCCCTGTTTATCCAGACAGTCCTCAAATGAGACATTATAGTTCTCAGTGTCGCCACTTGGATAATTATAAGTTATACTATATGGTAATGATGTAAGTGTGCTCTCTTGAGTGGCTGTGGGGAGCTTTTCTGGTTCATAAATAAAAGGGCATGCAGTTATCACAGCCAGCGGGGAAGCCCAGTTTTGCACTGTGCTATATGTTTATCACAGTTTTCTTTATGCTTATCCAGTTTTGGCCATCATTTCTATTGGTTATGATGATGCTCTCATCACAAACGTAAGACAGGGTGAGAAACAAAAGTGGACAGATATAATACAAGTTCAGAAAAACAAATCAAGCTGTTGAGCTGCTATTTGAAATGGAAAATAAATGTTCTGTAGGGGATTGTGTGCACAGTATTCTTTATAATTGCAAATGGATATGCCAAAATCTGTAGGCAAGGGGCAACATTTCTTACTGGAAGCTTTCTGGTTTCCAGTTTGAGTCTACAAGTAGTCCAAGACCAATCATCTTTGAGCAGGTTCCACAGGTAGACAGTCCCTGAAGTGAAGTGAAAAACCCTTCACATAAATTACCTGCACTTGTACACAATGACTGGCACATGGAACAGGAAGTCTGGAATGGGATTTTCTTTATCTGCTCTCTAATCCCCCGGCTACACCGGAAGCGCTGAAAAACTGGCCCTCATCCACAAAGGCCAAGTAAGCAGACTAGCTAATGAATTCCTGGAACGCACTCTGCCAGTGTTGAAATCTTTCCAAATATTGGATTTTAGGTTAAATGCTGCAAAATCAGATTTAAAATATTCAGCATTATTGCACAATTTGATGTGTTGAGTCAATTTGCGAGCCTAGGCTTAAGTGCTACACGCTGATATCGTTTTACGGGTATCAACAAAACTGACCCCTACCAGAAAATGAGTAGAGAAGTAATTTATGCAAGCTGTGAGGCTTTGCAGTCATGTGCAGCGGTAGGATACAACAAGGTACAATTACTTCATTAACACTTCTACTTAAGTAAAGAATGTCTGTACATTTGGTCATGTGACTGTGAACCATGTGATATTAACTTCTCTGCCATTTTGGATGTGTGACATCGTAGGGTCGAGTGAATAAGGCCCCAGTCACACAGGCCTAGAGATTGGTCCACAAACACTTGGCAACTACTGGTTGCAGGTGAAAAATTAGTATTCCCAGATCAGTTGGAAAGTGGTTGCTGGAGGTTGATGGCAGTCACCATGTAATCGATTGCTAAAGCTCCCAGTCACACAGGCCTGGAGACCAGTCTAGCAACCACTGGTTGCTAGCGAAAAATGAGTGTTGCTCTGCTTGGGTTGCTAGCAGATTGCCTCTGTCAACCATCATTTGCATGGAGCACATGACTTATCTGCAAACCACTCTCTGAGTGGTAATGAAACTGCGACAAAACTGACACACGAGCTGGAAATGGAGAGTGTTCACCTTCAAAGTAAAAGCTGTGCCTCAGTGCTACAGCTAACATGTTACAAAAGGCGCAACTTTTACTTTGAAGGCAAACATTCTTTGTTTCTGGTTTGCATTGTAATTTTTATGGTTTTACTCAGCTAGTATTTAGTGTTTGCAGACAAGTCGACATCTATCATGCAAGTTATAGGCAACCACTGCAATCCAGTAGCAGCCAAAGCAAATACAAAGATGTTTTTGGTGTAGTACTATCTTTGCAACCAATTTCACCCAGCAAAATCTCCAGCAACTACTCGCCAACCAGTTGGGTAAATTATACATTTTTCCCTCGCGACTGGTTGTTGAGAATATAGTGGACAACTTAAGATTAGTGTGCACATGACATTATGCGAGAACCCTCAACAGTTCCATTTCAAGGTAAAGAGACCTCTAGTGGCTGAGTAAAGAAATGCATGAGCTGTTTCAGCACCTTTACATAAGGTGGAACTCAGCACTCTAGAAGCAGAAATCTGAGCTTTTTCATATGTGCAGATTTGTGCCTAAACGAAAAACAAGCCAAAACAAAAAAATTAAAATTAAAATTAAAATAAAAAAAAAAAGAGAAAAACTGAAAGAAAAAAAAGCAAGTCAAAGTGAAACTTAGGAGGGTTGTGAAATGCCTGATGATTTACAGTAACATTATATTTTCCCATGTCCATCTTAACACAGACTTTCACAATCAGAAGTGAAAAGGCTCCTATTTGTCATTTCAGCTATGCTTGCTTGGATCATATCATCCATTAGGAACAAATGGTGATGTAATCATTGTTGAAGGACTCGATCGGTTCCTGGCAGCAGCTTCATAATAAAGCTCTCACATAACTCCGGTGAATAAGCATCTCAGTGCTGATCACAAGGAAGACTTAACAAGATCTAGTGAACATATTTTTCTGTTATATAACCATCCAGTTACCCTCTAAACAGGCAGACATGTCATCACAACTGCAAGAAGAAAGTGAGAATCCCTGAGGAGCTTAAGTAAACAACATTTAGTCCTTCAGCCATGCACAAAACACAAAGTTTGTTCAGTGGTTTCTGCTAAACTTTGCGCTCCTTCCAAAATATTATTATTATTATTATAGAAGGCTTGAAATAATAAAAAAAACACACCAAAACTTTGAGTTCTGAAAGGAAAAGCCACTTATCACTTGTTGAAGGAGAGCTGAAACAGCCCTCTGTGTTTTGAGAGCTTCAGCATGTACAGTGTGAGAGACACCACATCACACTGAGCTTTAATTTCACTCTCGTTAATCCACTGTTACATGATGCATTTTAGCTGCATGCAATCATTTCCTCTTACTGGGTCTTGGAAAGCAGCAAGTTGTGATTGCATCCTGGGGTAATGTGGAGCAGCATTTGGAAATGGACCCCCCCCCATTCTTTAAACTCACACACACTCATCCTGTATGTTCGAGAACTCCTCATCTCCTGCGGCCATTTTTATTTTGAACCTTTTCATAGCAGGAAGCCTGTGACTGACCTACTCCATGATTGACCTCCTCCATGACTGACCTCCTCCATGCCACCTCTAAAGAGGATGTAAATCCGGGCAGGGGGTCGGGGATGAACCCGGTTCCCCACCGATTAATTGTCAATTGAGCAGCCATACATGAGTGATGACCTCATTGCACACCGAGTACTGCAGGAGCAGCAGGGGTGTGAGAGCAAGAGCGGCATCCTAACCTTTAACAGATGTTACTTTAAACATGACTTCAGCTCACAGATATACACACACACACACACACACACACACACACGCCTCAACAGGCCTTTAGCTCGCCTTTGTTCTTTTGCAGAAAACTACAGAGCAGGGAGCGAATTTTATTACCATGAGTATCTTCTAACTGATGTTAGTGTGAGAGGTTCCAGCACAAGCTGTCAGGAATTGCACTGAAAACACAGAGACCCCACGGAAGAGTCAAAGCTCCAAATCAACCTGCCATCGTTACCATTTAAAGCGTCACCGGGGAGTTTTCATGACTGTCGGTGACAGCAAAGAAATCCTGTGCAGTAATGTCAGTGAAATGCGCACCAAGCCGGTGTGTTTGGGATTCTTTTATACTGAGAAAGAGAAGTAAAAGGGCCAAGACACCATGCTTTTAGGTAGCAGCTGTTCAGCTCATATTTGGTCTCTTTTTGATCATACTTAGTGTCAGAGTTTAATTGCTAGAAACCCTGCCGCAAAATCTGGCACACGGAATAAAAGACACCAAACAAAGAAAAGTAAACCTAAGCTGTCATGGGGAAAAAACACTAGTCACATCCACAAGAAGAACAAAGGCAGGTGAGCACAAACACAAATGAGGGAGATGAAGCCAGAGAAGCACAGCAACAAAAACTGAGAAACACTGAAAAGGATAAAAACTAGAGCAAAAGCTCAAACTACATAAAACCAGACACTGTGGCAAATTCTGAATACTTTTACCAATTTATGCACTGAATGATGCAGACTGAGACCACAGCCTGTTACAGGGGTGGGTGATTAGTTTTCCCAAGCTCCACCAATGATCTGAACTCAGTTCTGCTCAATATTAGTTTTATCTTTATAAAGTGCTACCGGTAATAGTAGATGTTACAGTTAGGCCCTTATTGTGGCCCCTTTGGAAAATCACTAGCCCAGCCCTACTCACATCACCTCATTGAGACCATGAAGTGGGGCCATTTTTAAGTGGCCAATAATACAGCTGGTCAGTGCCACTTACATTTGTATATATGCTGGCCAAAGCTAGAGTACCAAAATGCTAAATATTTATTTGAATTATTTTAGAAACAGAAAGGAGAACGGATACGAGCTGAAGATGCCTGTCTGTGCTGCAATTCTATTACAGCAACAGATGATGATTAACACTAATAAAATGTGTGTACTTTCCAATAAAACCCTTTCAATTGTAACAGCATTTTACAAGAAAAATGCCTCAAGGCCTTTGTAGGAAATAGCCTGCAGATGATTTGAAATAACAGCGTGTTGATGTAATTTACTGGCACAGTAACTTATAGTAAGTGTTATTGTGTATATATATATATATATATATATATATATATATATATATATATATATATATATATATATATATATATATATATATATATATATATATATATAAAGCACGGTAGCTCCAAACATAACACAGCATAACCTTCATCCAGCTCTTAACAGTTTGCAGGGCACACCATACATGTTCATGCCATCTGGTTGACTTAACAGCAGCGGTGGTGACATCACTCCCATGGATCAGATTAAAAACATTCTTCAGCGATTTCTTCATCATCGCTGAGATGCTTATTATCCAGACCTGCCCTGTTCTTTGAAACTGAACACAGGGTTTCTGTTTTATTTTTTTTATTTATTTATTTTTTTACGATCTGCGATCTTTGGTTATTAATAATGATCCCGCCTCTGCAAGTTCACCTTAGAGGCACGCTGTGAGCTCTGCAGGAAAAAAATGAAAATAAAACTTTATTTTGCACAAATGACGGCATGTTTCAGGAAGCTGTCGAGCAGCTGCTTCACTGAGCGTACACATATTCCTGTGCATGCACGAGCAGGGTCTGTCTTCACCTATGTATCGTTAAGATATTATCTGTGCTCCTGAAACTGTTTGTGAGGAGGCGGAAATCGGGCTCATTCATCAACTGTACCCGACATGTGATGGCTGAGCTTCTAGCAAAGCCTGTCTTGAGTTCATGGAACGGCGCACCTGTAGTCCTCCCAGAAATGCTTCAGCCTTGTGCATTTTATGCATTCCTGTACCAAGCAAGGTTCAAGCCTTTGGAATGATGGCTGAGAAGTTGAGATATGTGATCTGTAATGTTTGGAAACTGTCAGGTTAGTTTTAAAACAGACAAGCCAGCAATATGATGGCTGTTTATAACTTTGTGGCTCAGTTGCCAAAATTTCTGAGATGATCGGGCCTTTAGTTAAAAACCTTTAGGCTGTTCAATTTAAGAGCCCATAAAAGATGGGTTGTTTTCATCTCAGTAGTGGGAAGTAAAAGAAAGTAGATTAATACACTTAAGCAATACATTGAAATATAAGGTACCACAGATATGCTAAGAGAGACACTCAAAGCGTCCTGTACAGAAATCTAAAGATAAAGCTTACACCATCATTGTCCCCAAAGAGCCAATTCACATCCAATCCAGGACTCATGTAAGCCTACTGAATCCAGTGACCTTTGTTCAGGTGTCTTGTTGGGGGGATCCAGAGATGTTAAATGAGTGCACTGATGGATTGAAGCCATAATTTTATGATAATGTTGTGCTTGGGCATTTAGAAAAGTTGGGGAAAACATTATTTTAGGGAACTGTCACCAAACTTTTTAATCTTTTCTGTTTTAATCGAATTTGACTGGTGATTGATTCGATGCATGCAGTTCTTTATGTCCTGATGAAATGGCACAAACATATAATACATTGCTTGTCTTATTAGTACTTTTAATTGCTGACAAAAGTACTTTTTCTAACCAGCAGTACTTTTGCTAACCAGCAGTACTTTTGCTGAGTTGGGCCTGCATAACCTGTGCAGAGGTCCAAGTTTTTTTCCAGATACTTAAATCCTCCTTTAGTCACATAGAGAGTCACTCATAGCTTGCATGGGAGACACAATGTTTCACAGGTGCAACTTTTACTGTGTAGGCAAATGGTCTCTGGTTTCCGTTTGAGTTCCACTTTTCACAGTTTTGCCACCATTTGGCAAGTAGTTGCAGACAAGTTGGCAATCTTCCATGTAAAGTGCTATAAGGGGAGGCCCTCGCTAAGATATCGTTAGCAGGTTTTCTGTGCAGAACCTCTTCTTTGTGAATGAGTTTGCGTAGCAACTGCCAGCAATCGCTTGCCGGGAAAAACACATTTTGCTAGTAACTGGAAGTTGCCAGTACAGGCCTGCGTGACTGAAACCTGATGTCATAGCGGGCAGTGTGTCAGGCAGAGTTGGACCCAAATGCAGGACTCCGTAGACTGACGTAACTTAAAAGGAATTTATTGATGAATCAAAAAGGCAAAAACACAAAGTTCTCTTGGGAGCAAGGCAAGGTACATTAGCCAAGATGAGACGAGATGAGCACACAGACACTCCACCATGACATCATCAACAACACAACAAAAAACTGACCAGAATGCAGACAACATATACACACTAGGTAACGAGGGAATGAGGAACACCTGGGAGGGAGACACAGCAAGGAAAACTAAACACACTGCACAACAAACAAGACACTACCAAAATAAGACAGGAAGTGGAAACAAAAACCAAGACTAAGACACAAGAACTGGACACGAGAACAGAGGAAAACCATTAAGCACAAAAACCAGACATCAACACAACCTAAACCTAAACAAGGAGCATAAAAAAAGAAACAGCACATTAAACAACAAAACACAAAAGTCCAGGACCATGACGCCTGACATACGACATCTTAATTTTAGTGTAGAGTTTCATTTCTTTTCTTTCTTTTTTTCTTGATACAAAATAAAGTCTGCTGATACACTCAAGCTGTTTTCATTACATTGCATCTGATATGTAAGTCATAAACTATTATACCCAAAACTCAAGGAGATTCTGCTGATAGTCACCACAGCAGGAAATTAAAAAAAAAAATTGTTTGGACATGAGGTATGATTGAGAAATAGGAACATGACGAAACATGATGAGACAGATGAGTCCCTTCCGCATTTGCCATCTTGCTCTTTGTTTTTGCATGTAGATATTCGTCACTGTATCATTTCCCCATTGTAGGAAAAACTGAGTGGCTACTGACCTAATTCATGCTGGTCAGCCAACACTCCCTCCTCTGCTTTAGCCAGATAATAACCAGATGGCTCCACAGTCTCCTTGACCTCAGCCTCATTTATCTGAATGCGCTGTAACAAGATGGGATTAAGGCAAGCCCTTTCATTCACTTAACCTTGAAAGCTTTTGTATTTCACAACTTTATCTATAACCTGCAACACACACGTACTTTCTGAGGAGTGATTAATTTGGATAATTATGTTTTCTTCAGAAGGAGTGATGACTGTAATCTTATTAAGTCATCTCCTGACTGCTTTTCACTAATGGATTCACGTTTTTTTTTTCTCATTTATTTTACTTGACCTTGCAACTCTTCAAAAACATGCAGCAAATATACAGTATGAAATCTGCATGATGTGAAAGTATATAACTGTAGCTGGGTTGTTTCCCTCAAATTATGGAAATAACTGAAGGTGTGTTTTGCATAAATTATTAGTATTTTGCATTTGTGTTTAGGTTGAAAAAAGAGCAGAAGTTGATTGTGTGCTTTGAAGCATTATATTTTCTGCTAGCAGTTCCTAATATAAAATGGCACAACTCTGGTAACACAGCAAATGTTGGGTGACATATCCTGATTGAAAAGAGTCACTGCTTGCTTTTATTCTATTGGGGAGTTATCAAAGACAAAATGTGGAGGTAATCTTAAAAAAAAAGAAAGAAAGAAAAACATTGACAGATGCATAGTTTAGTCCACGTGCTTTCCACCTCTGCACTGCAGATGTGCAGGTATGAGCACTTCACAGAGTGCAAGAAGACAGAAGCCAAAGGTACAGCTCACATAACGCATACTTTCATGTGCCATAAAATGCTTGTGTCAAAATGTTGCATTGCTACATCTGTGTACTAGGTGGTAATTAGGCCCAGTGATTCGTCACTGCATGGCGTAATGTGATTACATCTCCCTGGCAGAATGTAGCTATTAGACCTCACCAACCATAAGGACTCGGGGCCTGCAGCTTGTACTTTTCCAGCCTTTTTTAGACTTGTTATAAAAGAATCCAGCTTAAAATAGCGCTTACGTGTTGTGTTCTATTTCTGTAGCAAAACAGGTGATGAATGTGAGTGTTTCACTATGGCACTCTCTTCTACAGCTGCCCCCCAAAATTACATTTCTGCTAAAAACTTGGTGTTAAAGTTTTTGCACTGAAAGAGACACAGTATTGTCCCCATATTAAGGGCTTTTTTTTTTTTTTTTTGCATTAATAATGAGGGAAAAGTGCTTTTGTAACCAGTGTTTACATGAGCTTGTGCAATTTTAGGGTTCATTTTCTTTTAAACCCAACAGTGAACACCTCAGGGCTTTTGTATGAGCCTTGACTACATTAACAGACTCGACTGGACTACAATCAAAGAGAGAAATTAAAAACAAAGCAGTGCATGATACAGCTCTTTGTGATGATTGGTGAGTGTGGCTAACTGTAATAAAGAGTTTTCCAGTAAAACGAACAGGGCCAAAATGTTATTTGAGCATTTCGACAGCATATTTATAACTTATAACATCTGTCAGGGTTATAAAAGAGCAGAAACAAGTCAATGGTCAACTGAATAGAGCTTGACAAATGATTATGCTGACTGGGAATCCGCAGGAGTGATGTATGAGCTAATCTTCTGTTTGTGAAAGGAAATAGCACCAAGGGTGGAGAGATGGAGGTCAAGGAGGAAAAAAATGCAGCTAATGTAGACTTAGCATGACATTTCTACGCTTGCTGTGAACCGTGCATGGCCTCTGCCAGCACTGGAGACAGCGAGTGATGGCCAGACTGAAAATGCAGCAGCAGGCAACAAAGAACGACATGCAGACTCCACACGGTAGAGGATACTTTTACCCGCCAACAAGGGCTAATCTCTCTGATTTATTTTTTTTCTCACATTTGTTACAGCAGACACCGTGTTGAGTTATGGGTTGGCAAAACAGTGCAAAGGGAAGCCATTTTTCCCTCCTGTCCTGTCAGGCTGGAAGGAAGCGACAGCGAGAAAGTTGCGCTTTACGTCCTTGCTGCTGGCAGCTTCTGTCTGAACAATGAGTGCACGACTGTGCTCTCAGTCAAGTCAGTGTTGGGATAGTGAGTGAAATATGGAGGGAGGAAAGAGCCTGCCTGTATCTGCCAACTCCAATGTCTCATAGTGGTGAATGGGTTATCTGGACAGGCCCACAATGAGCTGTGCAAACAGGCAGAGTGAATCAATGTGGTGACATTTTCTTTTTAACAAACAAAGAGTTGCAGCTGAGCTGTAGTTATTAGACTTAAGCAGATGGGATATTTCTGAGCTTGTGTGATGCATATATAATTGTTGTATTTGTAGCTAGAGGATACTTGATAATGCAGTGCAACATAGCTGTAATAATATCCATAAAGTAACTGTATATATAGTTGCTGTATATATATAGTACAAATCATATCTTATCCTTCTTAACCTCTGCATACAGGTACATCGCATCGTGTTAGAAATATTTATACTAGATGTTAAAGGGAAACTTTTAAGCTCTTCTTTCTTTTTGTCCTGTGAAAAACTAAGTACACCCATTCTGCTTGCACAGGATTCAAGAGGGTACTGTAACTAGCATCCAGGTGCTGCTAATCAAATGAAATTGCTTCACTGATTATCTGTAAGTGTGATTGCCTCAATAAAAACACGAGTTTTGGCAGTTTGCTGATCTGGAGCGTGTGTGTGTGTGTGTGTTAACACAATGCCGTAATCTTCCCAGGTGTGGACGACCCAGCAAATTTCATCCCATGGTCAGACCGTGCGATGCTCGGAGAAACTGCAAAAAACTCAAGAGCTAGATCTCAGACTCTACAGGCCTCAGTTAGCATGTTAAATGTTAAAGTTCATGACATCACAGTTAGAAAAAGACTGAACAAGTATGGCTTGTTTGGAAAGGCTGCTAGGAGAAAGCCTTTTCTCTCTAAAAAGAACATGCTTTGGGTTGCAAAGTTGCATCTGAAAATACCACAAGACCTCTGGAACAACGTCCTTTGGACAGACAAATCTAAAGTGTTTGGCCATAATGCAAAGCACCATGTTTGTCAAGCACGGTGGTGGATGGGTGATGATTTAGACTTGTTTTGTAGCCACAGAACCCGGGCACCTCAGTCATTTTCTGTATACCAAAGTATTCTAGAGTCAAATGTGAGGCCATCTGTCCCACAGCTAAAACTTGGCCCAAACTGGATCATGTAACAGGATAATGATCCAAAGCACAGCAGCAATTCCACATCAGAATGACTGAAAAAGAAAAGAACTGAGGTGCTGCAATGGCCCAGTCAAAGTCCAGACCTCAACATGACTGAAATGATGTTGCAGGACCTTAAGATAGCTGTGCATAAACAAATGGCTCCAAACCTCAATTTGTTCCACAACAATCTGAGAGTCTGGAAATTATTATTTCAAGTTATTACTGCTAAAGGTGGCTCCAAGCTGCTGAATCATGAAGTGTAGTTACTTCTTCACTGGACTGCACAGAGTTCTATTTCACATTACTGTATACACTGTTACAAATGGTAACATGGCTAAATTATGTGATGTTGCATTTTCAAGTAATTCTTGTGAACTTTTTTACCTACTCTCGGCTCTGTATGATGTCAGTTAGACGTGAAATCCTTAATATGGTTATCTCAGACAGAGGGTGCACTGAGGCCCAGCATAAGAAGAGCAAAGATTATTTTGAACTGTGAATCACGCAAAGCTACTCGAATACAGTCCGGGACAAATAAAATGTAGTTGGAAATGTGAACTATAGATCAGCTGTGAAAACATGTTTCTCCTTTTGAAAAATGTGGTAAAATAATGTACATAAAAAACCTACATGGGGCGATAAATTCGATTCAGACAGAGCACATGTTCAAATAGACTTTAAAACCGACAAGTCCATGAAGGAAATGCGTGTCAGCACATCTCACATCCTGTTTCGGGCTGTGGGAGAACACTTCAGTTAAGCCAGGCCCTACAGGAAACAAAAATCCACCAATGGGACCGGATTTGACACAGATACAGTTTGCTTTGGTAATAGTTTTTTTTTTTTCCACTCTTCATTACAGTATGGAAACTTTTGCCACATCTCACCACATACCCCTCGTCTTGATGAAAGACACTTTTCCGTGTAAACAACGCAGCAAATCAAAGCATCCTGCATGTTAGTGATTTTCACATCATCCTAAACACAGCTAATCACACCCCAGACTAAAAAAACACTGCCAGGAAAACAGACATAAAACGCAAAACTAATCCAGTTTTAATCGTGAATAATTGTATTTTTAATTTATGTAAAAATAATTCTACCTTCTACTTCCTGCCACCCATTAAACTAATCTCCTTTCTTAAAACTTTGTGTGCTGTTTGGATTTTTACGGATTATTGTGTAAAATTTGAAATGGCTCGGGTGCTTTTTCTCAGGGTGCTAGGAGGCATCGGATTTGGAGGCAGTAAGCGCTAATTAGGGATGTTTACGCAGAAGCAGGGTTCAATTTACTTTTCCCTGACGAGGTTTGTCCAATACACTGAAAGCAAAGCTGCTGTTTTTGGATACTTGTTAAGATCTGCGTGCTGCTCCTTATTTGTGGCTCAGGAAGTTGGATTTTTGTGCATTCAGCAATCTTACAATATTTACCATTTGTCATCTTAAAGGAATTTAGAGATGTCAGGTTCCTGACACTGTAAATCCCCTATGCAGCAGAAAGAGAGAGAGAGCCAGAAGTCAGTCTGTGGTTATGTGAAGGTAAGAAAAAATCTCAAGGACCTGTTGGGAGCGAGGCAGCCAGGTGTCAAGCTGTGATATTGAAACCAAAATTTAACGCTTTGGGGATTGACTATTTGGAGAGGGAACAATGGAGAGCTGTCAGAGCGACCACCCTATCCCAGTTCATCCTGGGCTTTGACAAGAAAACCCAGAAACCAGGAAATAAGAGTCATGGTTGGGTTTTAAATTCCCTCTACCCCAGATCTGTTGCAAGGTGCTGGGGATGATTGATGAGAACGTTTTCCTGTGAGGTTATGAGGCTGGAGAATAGCTGGCACTGATGTGTTTCAGGGTTGAGATCCAAGGGTAAACATTGTCTTTTCAGACGCACCTTCACCCCCACCCTTCATACACATTTCAGGGAAATCTGTGAAATTTAATAAACATCTGCTGGTATAAAAGACTGTTCACCAGTTTAATCTTTAACAAGCTCAACAAGACTCTGCAGAAACTCTGCAGACCTGTAATTTAACTTTCAATAAGATGCATGACTACACACAAAAACAGATTGCTTTTTTTTTTTTAAATGGCAGGAGATGAGATCATTGCCAAGCTAATTAACCAGTACAAACAGCAGTACAGCAAGGACAATGGCATTGTCATAACAGCAAAACAAACAGAATCCACCTTCCTCCGCCCAAAACTCCGAACCGCACTCTTCCTCGAAGGCATTTCCAGAGCGGTCCTTTCTGATGCAAACCCAAAACCTCAATTACACTGTATTTTTCCAAGATTAAATTATGCAGTCCATTTAGTTTTACTCAAAAATCTCCCATCCTGATGTCGTGTTGACCTGGAGAGGAACTACAGCCTGAGTGAACTTTAAATGGCTGGTACTTGGTGCGAAACCTGCGTAACAGTGAGGGATAAAGATGTCCGGTGGACCTTATTTTGATGGGGTTGCAGCAGGATTTAAGATGGCTTGTGCACTTTGCCATAAAAGATTAGAGTGATGAAATCAGACTGTTGTCATTGTCCACGGGCTGATATCTCAGGACAAATGTTTTTGGGCTTGGAACTGAGAAAATCCTCCTGGCAGTGGCAGAGGTGCGGGAGAGTGGGCGGGTTGGGAGCATGACTAAAGGGTGGAAAAATGGTTTAAAGGGTCTATCCAGTTTCAGGAGCTTCGCATTAGTGAAAGGGAAGAAAGAGGAAGTATCCATATCAGCAAGGAGACAAGTAAAGTTGGACAGCATTCCTGCAAAGAGGCGTGTAACAGAAAATGTTTTTTTTTTTTTGCTTTATTCGCCTCAGTAAATCCACAGTTCCTTATCTTACTCTCCCTCAAAGACACTCATATTTTGTTTTATCAGTCGATATGTGTTACAGTGTCCCAGTGCCAAAGTAAAGAATGTCAGTGAACCTTCTTCCCTCATATCACCTATAATCTGGTTAAATCCATCTAACAATTTTAAGAAGGGTTGTTAAGCACGGCGAGGAGGAGGTACGCTATCTGCGGTTTGGACAGAGAGCAAACACAAGACAGAATAAATGCTATGCCTGGATCTCTCTAATTTAATGTAAGTATAGCATGAGCTCATTCCTGAGGTGCACTCTTTTGCTTTTTTCAAACAAAGAAAATTATGAGCTCACATTTCGACAAGCCGTGTATTACAGCCAGTTTCATGCTCAACCCAAAATAACATAAAAATCAGATCGAGCAGCTCTTCTTTTTTTTTTTTTTGTTTTGCTCCGTTAGCCCTTGGCTTAGATTCAGAGGCACTGCACTGCATCCAAACTTTAATGCTACATTTTAAATGGAAGCCTTGCTGTTCTTATTTGAAGGGATAAAATTAAATGCATTTTAGTATCAAATTAAAAACTTGTTTGGCATTTGTTTTTGAGGCCAGACACAAATATAATTCTCAAATACAGAAGTTAGCCCTCTTTTTTTTTCTTTATTTTTCCCCAACTGGAGAGCTTGGAGAGACTGAAGCAGAAGTGTGATGGATGGGTTCAAAAAGTGCTTCCTCAGGTTCTCTGGGGAACTTCTGGAGCTTAAATCAAAACTGCTCAAGAGGGCCTGCTTGGTGGTTTTAGAGAATAGTAAACAACTGCTGTTGCATAAGCAATTACCAAAGAGTGCTTGTACATATAGAGTTTGTATAATGCTGCAAAGTAGAAGGCAAAAGGAAAAACTTGATTGCTCTTGCATGTCAAAGTCATTAACTACATCCTCACAAAACTGCTAAATAAGTGAACTATAGCATTTAGCCATGATGCGGTCTGAAACCAATGACTCCAGTGGCTCGAGGCACACAAAAACGATTTGTACACTTGCACAGCACACAGCTCGGGAGCTCAGGCACGCACCAAGTGTGACTGCTCCATGCTATGATGAATGCCACAGGGCCAGTACAAATGAGACATCCACTTGGAAGCTGGCAGTATGGCAAAATGAAGGGAAAGTGTGTCTGAATTCTCTGACTTACAGTACATGACACAAAGTATTGAGACACTGGGAGGAAAGGCCTTTCTTGGTAACAAGTTTGCTTTGATATGTGTTCGTCCTGTAGTTCTACATATCTATAAAAGCTAAAGAAATAGTTTCTAAAGCACTTCTGAACAGTATAGCACTGTGCAAAAGTTGTTGTATTCTCATTCTCTGGGGAGGCCAATCCATGATTGATGTTTTTCTATCCAGGCATGCTTTTAGTGCATTGGTAGTATTTTTGGGTGATGAATCTGACTTTTTAATGTTTGTTTCAAATCATTGTCAATGTGTGTGGAGGAGGTCAGGAAAGGGGTACAACAGTGAGTGTGTACAGCCATCTGTAAAACACGATAGAAGCTCTGTCATGGTTTCCCATTTTTCTGGGAAAATATAAAGGAATGCAAATACAGCACTTTTGCACAGTACTGGGTCTGCATTTCAGCCAGTAGGGTTAGAGATTTTGTCAAAATTGATGGAATTATGAATTTAGAGAAGTACCATCGCATTCTGATCCACCATTCAAGACCATCTAGAAAGCATCTGATTGGCAGCGGCTTCATTTTTCAGAATGACAATGATCCCCCATCAGTCCTGCTGTCAGTGATTTTCAGTCCAGTTCTTTTGTAATGTGGCATACCTCAGCCTTTTCTGCCTGTTTCCCTTCCTTAAGAATGGCTTCCTGACAGCCACCCTTCCACTGAGACCATTTCTGATGAGGCGTCAGTGAACAGTAGATGGATCAACTGAAGGGCCAGATGCATCTCTCAAGGCCTGTGTCAGGTTTTTACTGGATTTTTTCCTATTTTTAAGGACACGACTTTCTGCTTTTATCCCCCACTTGTCCAGTTTCCTTAAAATTTTAAGGACATATTGCACATCAGATATGCAAAGTTTTCAATTAATAGCACTTTAGGAATCACCTTCTTGGTGCAAAAATACAACTGTTGCCTGTCAGACTGTGTTATCTTTGGCAATTTTCATAAATCCAACTAAAGAAATTGGAAAAAATGATGTGTTTTGTAACATTCTGCTAGTTACAAAGTGCCTAAAGATCTGATATAAAATTGGTTCTTTGCTAAGTTGACTGTTTAATCTCTTGAGTAAAATGCTTCTCTGTAATCCCTCCAGATTGTTTTATGTTCAAATG
Source organism: Archocentrus centrarchus (assembly GCF_007364275.1). NCBI lineage: Eukaryota > Metazoa > Chordata > Actinopteri > Cichliformes > Cichlidae > Archocentrus > Archocentrus centrarchus. Next base: position 16,402,191 of record NC_044347.1, on the reverse strand, counting down.
TTCCAGAGGTCAGTGTTGTGTGGCTTCCATTACCTCTGAAAAAGGTCAGATAAAAGGACTGGACTGAAAATGAGTGAGCCGCCAATGAGCAGTCAGTGTCCAAAGAAAACCTTTGAAAGACCTTCAGAAAGCCTGGAGAACTATTGCTGGCTCATTGGAAGCAAAATATAAAGAAATGAGGGGTGTTCAAGCTTTTGCACAGTCCTGTATATTACTGATATCTGCCTATTTTGCCATCTTGTCCACTGCTTCCTTGAACAGAACAATGAACCCCATCAGCACAGCAAATGCTTTTTCCTGTCAAAACTGTCAATGTATTTTATGTTTTATATAAGTTGTAAGGTGTAGCGACATAGAGAGTACCAAGTATGGATTTGCACTTTTACATCTGTACACATTGTGAGGAAAGTTATGCAATCATAAACATTTCTCTTAGTGTTCCAAAGCACAGAATAACTGGGAGGACAGAAGTATGTGTAAGGATCTGTGCAACATTGCCAGCAGATGTTTTTTTTTTTTGTAGATTTTTAAAATATCTTGTAAAACCTCTCAAGAGTCGGCACCCTGCCAGAGCTAATTGCACCAAAGAAAATAAAATCACCATCAATCCTCATCATCACTCAGTGTTAGTGGACAAAGCTCAACCTCATAACCCTCAGTGCTAAAATGCTTCTCTGGAATCCCTCCAGATGTGAGCCATCTGTTGTGTTCAGTCACTGAGGTGAGACTGGTCGTGTCTATCCAGACGGTGACATCACCCCGAATAGAGACAGCTAAAATCCAGCACTGTTCATTAATAACACCGCTGATCCAAGCCTTTCAGGCAGGCTCTCAGCATGAATTGAGGTGTCCCACTGGTGCACTTCATCAGCACTATAAGTGCTTTCTGCCACGGGGAGCCTAATGCAGCCAGGAGACCTGAAAACACCAAGGCTGTGCAACAGTTTCATAACACGCTGCTCTGACTCTACTTTCCTGAAGGTTTCAAATTTTATGGAGTGACATAAAGTCTTGGTTAAAATCTGTTTAAAACAGGTTGCAGGATAAAAGGTGACCCGAGGAACGTTGAGAAAAGATATCAGTTAACTGGCTTCAATAAACGCATAATCAGAAAAGTTGTCGCCACATGCCGTGCAGTACCAACTTATTGATTTCTGCCAGGAGATTTTTGCAATACTTTACAACCAGTCACTTCAGTGCTGCTGACTAAAATCCTTCTACATGGAGAAGGAAATAAAAGGGAAATGAAATATAAGGAAATATAAAAGATTCAGTTTCACGGTCCAACCCGCTGCTCCTCGTGACATCCTTTTTTTCTTTTGTTGTTGTTGTTGTTTGTTTTGCAATCACGACGATGACAGTTGTGGCTTCAAAATGGGAATTCAGAAACCAGTGGGTGACATCACAGTACTTATATCCATCTTTTACACCGTCAATGCATCAGCGTCAAAGGACGCCATGTATAATTTAACACCCTGGGAATGAGAATTTGTTGATTTTTTTTTTTCCCATTTGCATTCATCAGAAGATAAAACACTTTTTTTTGGTTCACCCTGTAAAAACAATGTAAGTAAATCAGTGCAAGTCTTTGAATGGACGTTTCCCACTCCAACAGACTTACTTCATCAAACCTGTGCATGTGAAAGCTTTAACTACACAAAAAAATGGATGTAATAAATAATGACCCCACCTATGGGTTTGTACACCCCAATTTTAAAGTACTGAGTTCAGCATTTTGTCATCGTGGAAGGTCTGACTGAGAAACTGAGGAAAACTGCATCCTCATAATGATAGCTACTTGTCAGTCACAAGGTTGCTGATCCCTAAAGCATACCCTGCTTTATCACCCATTTTACTCCAAATGGGACCGTAATGCACAAACTGAATATTATGTTTTGTTCAATAGGACTTGAAACTAGTTATTGAGACCATAAACTATACAAAGTGTGTATTAGTGGTCATAGAATTGGGTCAATTTTATGACTATAATGGTAGTGAGTGGAAGTCATGTTTCACTCAATGGCATGAATTAAAACTCAACAAATATGGCAGATAGAAAGTAGCTGTTAGGTTGCCTCATATTTGACTGTACGTTTGTAATCACTGTTTCATGTCAAACCTCAAGCATCCACTGATGCTTCCAAGCATCCAAGTCAAGCTGCATGCATCACTCAACATCTAAATGACATAAAACACAAGTCCCTTGTGATATAATTTTTTTGGTGTCAAATAACAGTGCCAACAGAAACAGATGTGGAGATGACATGCAGCAATCTGTGAGAAACCCGAGCGATGACGTGGCAGCCTCAGTCTGCTTCTCCTCACATTAATTCAGAGTCAGAGACGTTTTGAGGCAGGCTGCCAAGTAATTGGGATAATGCAAGTCGAACAGGAAGTGAGCAGACAATAAGCAGGACTTGAGTCCAGGATCCCAAACCACCGCCCAGCCAGGCTCTCATCCCCCCCGTCTGATCGCTCTGGGAGGGGAGTGATGTCACCTTAGCATACAGATAACACAGACACACACTCACACTCCATCACAGCAGTGTCTTGCTAAAGTAAATTTCAGCGTCACACCCCACATCCCGAATGACTATCATTTACATTCCTGTTGAACACAAAGAGGTGAGCAGCGAGTGGGAGGATCCGGGCTGAGCAAACCATTTGGCTGGCTGGGATGGAAATGCTGAGAGGACAGCAGAAGGATGAGAACATGAGAGGAAAGGAGAGCAAGGACAGGAGGAGAATGGGAGAAAGGGAGGAACAATGCTTCCAATGAACCATGTAAAGGAAGTTGTCATAATAGGTGGTGTTGCTGAAGTGTCAAAATACAGGAAAGGACACATTTACAATCAACAGCGCTATTGGCAAATAATGCTGGACAAATTTTTACTTAATCTTTACTCAGCAGACCATGTTTCAAAATAATTATATAAATATAAACATACTATTTTGGGCTTTTATTCTGATAGCACAGTATAGCTGCCATAATCACTCTGCTAGTTTGTAATGTAATTATATTTCTACAAACTCATTGATCTATTACTAAACCTACACTTACTGGTTTGTATTTTATCACCTGACTCATAAACTGTACATAAACCCACTGGTTTGTGGACATTTTGGCTAACACTGTATTACTTTCTGAAATCACACATGAGCAGCGAGGACTGGATCTGTCTGGGAAATGGAGGACACTGCGTGTCCATGTGGTAGAGACTTGCCCCAATGTAGCCCCACCCTAAAGCATGCCCTGCTTTATCATTTATTTTACTCTAAATGGGGTGACATTTTTAAAATGAAAGGCCGTTAGAAAGAGTGCATGTTTGAGGCTGTTCCACTTTCGCTGCACTTTTCAGAACTGGAAGCTACACACAAATACGCATAAACAGGGGGAGATAATAGTTTGTAGAAAAATTACTTTAGTTGTGGGTCTGGTTATCTTAATGCATTGAATTTATGCATTAACTACAGTGTTATGGTGAAAACAGAGGCATCCCAACCAGAAACAGTGGAGCAGGAATAACATGTATCAGGCTTTGGCTATGGAGACAATACTTGTGTGTCAAGTTGGTTTTGGTCTTTTTGCAGGATTTGGAATATCACCAGACTTATTATTTAATCACAGGGCTGGTGAATAAGCCATGAGTGGTTTTGGAAGGCACTGAGTAGAAACCTTTTGTGTGATACCCGCTGGACATTTTGTCCTGCCAAATCAGCAACAACCTTTTTTTTTTCTTCTCATTTTGGTTTGACAAGTTGAATCTTCTTCCTACATACAATGCAAACCTATGAACCAAGGCCTTTATTTGTTGTAATCTGATAACATTTTCCCCCTTGGGCCCAACAGATGATCCGTCATTTATTTCTAATCACACTAATCCCCTCACATGTGAGCCATTATTTCTGAAAAATGAAGTGTGTCATCTGAGGTCTTGCTCCTACTTGGGAAGTGAACAGAGCCAAGGCTTTATGAGAGGGTTCAGATAAATGACGAATGAGGACATCTGGAGAATTTTGTCAGGGGTGTGTCATTGACAAAGACACTATGGAGACACAGACAGAAAGGAGGATGGATAGGCTGCCCGAGATGGTGAAAGGATGATAGAAATATCAGAAGGAAGTAAGGAAATAGGAAATATGACAAAAAGATCTACAGTAACAATTTAACACGTGACTCATCAACAAAACAGCTAATGAGAACATTCTTGACTAATATAACTTTATCAATAACTTAGAGCCTAACAAGCTGTTGGTGCATATAAGTTCTAAATGTTGATTAATTTTACAGAGCATCATACTGTAAATGGTAACAATATAACTACACTTTTCTGATTATACTGACAAATGCTTAAATACAGTGCTTGATAACATGAGGAACTGTTATTGGCACTACTTCTTACATAAACTTGTAAATGTTTTGATGTAATCTAATCAAACTCCCAGGAGGAAATTTTCCAGAGGTGTTTTTTTTTTTTTTAATGAGGTAACAAATCCTTTTTATCTGGACGAGGAATGGAAAGTAAGCGGCAGTCTCTGCAGCTGGAAAATTTTGCCATCGTGGGAAGTGCAAATAAACTGCATTTCTGATAATGGTCATTGAGGTTGTCTGGCTTCAAAAATTGGTACTTCCCCTTAGAGCCCCATGTTAGCTTACTAACCCATAAATCTCACTGCATAGCGCACCCCTCAGATCTCTTAATTTTGTTTGTGGTGCCTTCTGGAGCATTTCTGCTATTGTCTCTGGTTACAGCATGCATCCAAAGTCTGTACTCCACTTTTGCTCAGTGAAACATAGTATATTATTTGAATGTCACTCAGCCCTAATTACAGTAGAATGCACTTGCATCTGTGCAAAGCATCCATACAGTGTATGGACACTGCTTGCTAGCCTTAGCTGCTAACTTAGCAGGCCTTAAAGATGTCCAGAAGTCAATGAACGACATCATGTCACTCAATGCTACACTATATCACCAAAAGTATTCACTTGTCTTCCTTCACACACACACATATTGAATGACATCCCATTCTTAATCCATAGTGTTTTATATGACGTTGGCCCACCCTTTGCAGCTATAACAGCTTCAACCCTTCTGGGAAGGCTTTCCACAAGGTATAGGAGTGTTTATGGGAATTTTTGACCATTCTTCAGAAGCGCATTTGTGAGGTCAGACACTGATGTTGGATGAGAAGGCCTGGCTCACAGTCTCCGCTCTAATTCATCCCAAAGGTGTTCTATCAGGTTGAAGTCAGGACTCTGCAGGCCAGTCAAGTTCTTCCACACCAAACTTGCTCATCCATGTCTTTATGGACCTTGCTTGCTGGTGCACAGTCATGTTGGAACAGGAAAGGGCCATCCCCGAACTGTTCCCACAAAGTTGGGAGCATAAAATTGACCAAAATGTCTTGATATGCTGAAGCATTAACAGTTCCTTTCACTGGAGCTAAGGGGCAGAGCCCAACTCCTGAAAAACAACTTGGCACAATGCAGTCAGACAAGTACCGTTCTCATCCATCAGACTGCCAGACAAGAAACACAAGTCGTCACTCCAAAGAACATGTGTCCACTGCTCTAGAGTCCAGTGGAGGCGTTCTTTACACCACTGAATCTGACACTTTGCATTGTGCTTGGTGATGTAAGACTTGGCTGCAGCTGCTCAGCCATGGAAACCCATTTCATGAAGCTCTTTACACGCTGTTACTGAGCTAATCTGAAGGCCACATGAAGTTTGGAGGTCTGTAGTGATTTCACTCTGCAGAGAGTTGGCGACCTCTGTGCACTATGCACTTCAGCATCTGCTGACCCCGCTCTGTGATTTTACGTGGCCTACCACTTTGTGTCTGTTGTTCCCAATCATTTCCACTTTGTTATAATACCACTAACAGTTGTCTGTGGAATATTTACTAGTGAGGAGATTTCACAGCTGGACTTGTTGCACAAAAGGCATCCTATCACTGTACCACACTGGAATTCACTGAGCTTCTGAGAGCGACCCATTCTTTCAGGAATGTTTGTAGAAGCGGTTTGCATGCCTAGGTGCTTGATTTATACACCTGTGAAAATGAATGGAACACCTGAAAGCCTATAGTGTATAAACATCACTCGCTTCAATAATCTAATATGATTGACTTGATAAAGTTGAAGGTGCTAGTGCTAGAAAAGCATGTGCAACTGTTACAACAGACTTACATGGAAAAGACACACACACACACACTATATATATATATAAATCCACTGCTGATGAAGACCTAAGGATTCCACTCGGCCAACACAACACCCTTTATGGACACAAAATCACACATCAATTCAACCATGATGAGCCCTACTTCCTGAATGCCAAATGTGTGTTCTCATTTATGTTACGTAAAAAAATTTTTGCTGTTCATCTACACTCTGACAGCCTTTGGATGTGTCCCTTTATTTAGGAAAGTGTTGAAATAACAATGTGATGACACCCATTATCATGGGACTGGGTTTCGCAGAGGACTGGGTTTATTTTCCATTATTGCAGTTGTGAAAGGACGGCGAGATTAGGAAACCCATTTACCGTGTTTAAAAATGCTGGACAGGGACTGCACGTCAGAGAAAAACTGAATGAGTAGGAGTTTGGCCACACAGCACTGATGGCAGACTTGAGAATTTCCTCTGTTTCCTCAGCTGTAGGTCTCCAATTCAACAGAAGTCTGTTTTCCCTAAACTGTTATGAAAAGAGTAGGTGGTTAAACTGAAAATTATGCTTATATTAGCTCAGAGCAATGAGCTAGGGTTTACTTCAACTACACTAAATTCAGATGGAATGACCTTCAAATAAAATGCTTCATTCATTTCCTTCAAACCGTGCTCCCCAGGATGGTGGTCACACTGTAATTTTTTTAGGTGAAACCAGCATTTAGATACAGTATATACGCTCCCTGTTAAACACAGTCTCCACACTGAGGGCTCAAGTGCAGCTATCTTTAAATGCGTAAATACAACCTTTGTTTTGGTGAAGGCTCGGGGGCTGCTTATCACGGAGGTGAGACTGTGATGTTAATGCTGCCCCTGGGAAGGCAAACATTAAGAGCTTACCCAGGTAGTGGTTGCACTGTTAGTCAAGTGGCAGCTTCCTCCTACTTATTAATTACCTTGAATAAACAGTAACCCACAAGTTAGAAAATGTATGAGACAAGCCTGCAAACAGGCCTTTTATAGCCTAAATGAATGAGATTAGCTGGTAGGTCTACGGGTGGGAAACAGACAACAAACCATTCAGGCTTCAGTGACAGAGACCAGAAAGCGGCTCTTGTATGCCTCCACGGACTGTTTGATATGAATGCTAATCCACCAGGAAACCATCAAAGAGTGTCTGGAGGCAGACCCACCCTGCTCACCTGACAGCTGGACAGATTGTGTATGTGTGTATTGCTTCCTTTCTTCCTGTGAACTGGCCGCCAAGTTACGAGATCTGTGCTCTATTGTTTATCTAATGTCATTGCTGGAGTTGACTGGGAAGTCTAAAGGACTCACCATCATACATGTGTGCAAGTTTAATAGCAGGAGTCTCACTCTAAGGCTCAAATTGCTGTTAACAGTGAGTCCCCAACTGGGATTATGGATTATGGAAGCATAGAGACGAGGCTGACCTTAAGCATTTTGTCAGTAACCTGTAATCCTCCCACTTACATTGGCACACCTAAAACCAACTTGAGCAGCCGCCTCTGTGTTCACAGGTTGTGCTCATTTATGTAAAACCAGCTGGTACTGAGTACTTGCCATTTTGTACATGTAATGGCTGGTAGTTGATGTGTGGCCCCGGGGCTTTGAAATCCACCGCGTCTGAGCAAACAGCGATTGCCAACATCCCCCTAAAATGTCTGCGATTTACCTCAAAGTCCAAAGGTTTCGAGGGGGTAATGATTATCAGCTGTACCAATTGAGGGGCATCAGACACACGCCTGCCCTGTTGACTGCGCTCACACACACACAAACATTTGTATGCACCTCACTTAATTTCTCACTACAAGTGCGATTCTTTTTTTTTTTTTTTTAAGCAATAGCTGTTGTTAGTTTGAAAATTACAGCCTCTCTGTCTGGCACAGCCCTTCAATCTGAAGCAGCAGTGATTGATTCCTGCCCATGATCTTATATCACTCCATGGCGGGATGATGTTACCTGTTATAAACTGGCAATTAAATTGTTCCATAAGTAAAGGACAGCGCACAGAAACCACAAAGACTTTTTTGAGTCTTTTTTAAAAATGGTAGTAAAAATTCCTTTGGTGCTACAAAATCTCCCTGAGGGAAAGAGGAGGTGAGTGGTCAAGGTGATCACCAGCCCTCACCTTCCAATCGAGAAGCTGATGGATGACAGAGTCCTGAGTGTGTGCCAGCCACATGCGCTGCAATTAAAAAGAAAATCCAGAAACAGAAGGACGTACTAAAAACAAGAAGGAATGCAGGTTATAGAAGGGGAAGCCAACCACAGGAGGATCAAGCTCCCTTTTTAAACTGCAGTTAGATATTTGGATTCTACAGCATGTCATCACAACAATGCAAAAGGGCTTGAGCCAGAGAATGGCTATAAAACCCCATTTTGGCCATAAAAGGCCTGCAAACATCCAAATGAGATTTTTTATCCTGGCAATCAAAATCATGTTCCATTTTAACAGCGGAGCTCACGCTGAGGCCCGCGCTGAGATCAGAAACGAGAGGCGGTGGACAAAAATGGAGAAAGACTGTGAGGTCGATGAGGAAAAAGAGAAGAGGGACAAATAGGAAGACAGATCTGGAGACCCGGGTTGGATGCAAAAATGAGAGAACCCAGTTCGAGATAGACTTAGAGCCGAGGAGGAGGGGAAGTAGACATATGGATTTGATTACAAGGCAATGATGTCATGTATGTATGTCAGGTAATCAGCCCCTGGGCTGTGTGTATTGTACATGCATGTGTGTGTCAGACAGCCCCCCGAGTGCACGGGGCAAGACCAGGCCTTGTCCGCGATGGCTGCGGAGAGGCAGTTTGTCTGATGTGCAGCAGAAACCACACTCAGCGGAGAGAGTGACTGTGTGCCTTTGTCTCTGACTTTGTCTGCTTCTGCCATATGCAGCCAGTTCATCAGATCCTTAAACATTTTGCTGCGGGGCAAAAAAATGTGCAGTGTGTGTACTCTGTCTTATCTCTGGTTTCCATCTGGTTTGGACATTAATGGTTTTTATCAGATTCATACCTCGTATCAGGCGCATACACGCACAAATATGCACTCAGAAGCAGTCAGTGCGATCCTACGGCTGCTGCAACAATTTAGCAGTGCTGCGTAACCTTACATTTAAAAGTAAGTTGTTACATTGCAGTATACTTACAGAGGAATTAATGCAGGCCTGTTAATTTCCCTTGCTGGTCGTGAGCTCTATCACCTGCTCAGTTCTGTGGAGCTGGGCTTAGTTTTCTTGCTCTTTTTTTTTTTCTTCAGATACTTTGTGAAAGTGTCACATGTCTGAGCAGACACACACACACATATTAACAACCTGTCATGAGTTGTATTTCACTGTGCGGTTGTGCTCAAACTTTTCCCCACAAAATTAAGGTAATCTTGCTAAGATAAACTACAATTCAGGAAGTCTATTTAATATGATGAATATAAAATATGAAAAATGCAACTGAGCTGTAGCCAGATTTACAGAAGATCAGCAAAAGAAAATGTTTTTACAACAGAAAGAAAGCACGCCATCTTTCAGTTCTAACATTTCATGTATCAAAATGTTTTCAAATTATTTAAATCTAACCTGAGGTGTAAACAACACACGGTAGATTTCAACATTTCATTATTTATTTAAACAAAATGAAGCAAAAATGGAGGAGCAGTGTGTGAAAAACTAAATACATCCCATGATTCAGTAGCTTGAAAAATCACCTTCAGCAGCAATAACTTTGACTTCATCAGTCTCATTGTGGAGGAATTTTGTCCCACTCTTCTTTACAACGCTATTTCAGTTCATTGACGTTTGCATTCGGTCAATAATAACTTTAAATAGCATGATTAGCTATTTGATTAGATATCTAGTTACTTTTTAGACCTGCTGTTGATTATATAGTGGTTTAATAAGACTTATTTTTTCAGTATTAAAATTTGCCCCATTCACTAGCCTGGTATATTTCAAGTGGCCTGCTGGATATGAAGCAAAATGCATTAAAAAAAAGTCTACACACCAGAATAGCTTTCTCTAGTAAGACAAGCATATATACTACATTCATATGTGTTTATTAAATATGAATCTGGAGCCAAAATGTTGTAAAATTGAAAATAAAACAGCCATCATGGTCCAAGGGCTAAAAGCATCTGCTTGCCAGCAACTTTTAAGCAATTTTTCACATCTTATTTGTTGAATCTTCTCAAAGACTAAAGTGTAAAGATAAGGCATTGTGCCTCTGCCTTTGGACTGGGCTGTTCCCCCCACCTCCTTATGAGAACATTTAAAGCGAGGGTTGGGTAGTTAAACATCTTACCTGTGCGGTGAAAAATGGCTTTAAGCTAATGGCTCCACAAACAAAACAATGGATTTCCATGCTGTGATGTAATCATAGCTTAAGTCAGTGCAGTTCAGGCTTTATCGGTGGTTCATTGTTCGTCTCACAGTGTCATAGTCTTAATTTTCTTTATCAGGCTGTTCTCACCTTACTGAAAGATTTCTCAGACTGAGGAATCCACAGCATGTTGCCTATCGTCACATGAGGGGAGCAAATTTTTTATCTTTAAACAAGCTGTCAGTGTCAGAGTTGTTTGTGGGAATAAATGTGCCTAGTATATTCAGACAATAGGAGTGGGGCATATGAGTAACTCACACAGCCAGTTCCTGAAAAACACGGTGCAAGAACAGCAAGACTTCATGCTCAGTATAAGGTGACAACGCATGACAGACAGCAAATTAGTTACATAACAGTTTGTAAAAACACAAAACATGTTCTGCGAGTACGTGCTTCAGGCAGTGCGCCGCAGTTATAAGTGATTCCAGCAGTGTAAGGGAATAACAAGGGCAAGAGTCTTCCTGTCTCCTGCCCACTAAATACAATATGTCATGGCTTCACAATGGCTGAGGTCACTGTTGCTAAATGTTACAAGCTCTGGCAACCGAGCTAAAGGAAATAGGCTTGCTGGATAAATTTAAAGCAACAGTAGGGGAGGATTAATATGTTAAAAATATGATCGATGTTAAACCACCTTGATGACCGGGATACACATTAAAGTCACGTAAGTGTTCAATCAACACACCCACTTGACTTTATGACCCTTCTTGTCAGATCAACGCTATGCAGCATAATTAAAAGTCTGTACTATCATTTATTTCTGACTTTAGATGATGCAATTGCACATCAACCATACAATATTTATTGGAAATGAGGCTGTTATGTTCAAATTGAGTCAGCATTCAGGCCACAAGCATCTAGGAAGCATTTTCAGCAGCACCTAGACAACTTTAAGGCCAGAAATGTAAAACTGAAACTTTGTCCAGCAGTGTATTCCAAGCAAAATTGAATTTCGTCGATACGGCGGATGCCAGCAAACACAATGTAAGTTGATGTCTGGTCATTAATGGCGCACTGAGCAATGCTCGTGAGTCGCAGTGGGAGCCAGGCACGACTCACAAAGTCCTAAAAGGAAGTAAATTCAAAACATGTGGCCCAACAACAAAAAAAAGAAGCAAAAAATCCAATTAATCACAGTGTTTTAAACCAATTGGAGGAGATTTGTTGGACAGTGAATGAGGCTGTGTGAAAACGTCTGGCTAGCTAGTCTGTGCACACAGTGCTGGTAGAAGCCAAAGATAGCATTTCTTTTTGGTCAGGAAGTTCTCCGTGTTGCCTGTGCAAACACACAAAATGGGATTTTGTTTGGTGGGTGGACTTTTCTTTTAGTGACGTATGGGAAATGCCACGTGTTGTTTGATAGCTAAAGCCCAAGGGATTGGAAGCTGGAGATGTTTGGAGCATAATCAGAATGATATGGTTGAGTACTTTTCTGAGACCGAAGTCTTCCCACATTTCATAACTTTTCGGTGAGATGTTTTCCTGAAACATTATAAAATCTGCAAAGCACAGTCTGCATAGTCCATCAGCTCTAAAGTACGACATGTTTTAGCTTTGGGTTTTTTTTCCATTTCCTTGCAACAGTGTTTGTTCTTGGAACAAACAATTCGGTCATCCAAAATTAGACTCTGTTTCTAAATCTGGACATATTCTGAGCCCTGAGTACTGTACACTTGAAACAGATGTCGAGAATCAAACACAAGAGCGGGCCACACAAACATGTTTGCTGTGACAAGGCTCTGCCAAATGACAAATAGTGTGGGGATGAAGATGTGTTATGTAACCTCAGTGGAATGAATATAGCGCTGACAATACACAGAAGTATGAAGGTTTGGGATTTGGTTTGGATGAGCAACGTGTGCTTTTGGAAATCGTTCAGTCTCAAGGCACAGTCTTCCGATATTTCAACATGTCCTTTTGGAGCTGGTACGAGCGGAAATTCCGAATGTGTACGAATGACACTTGATGTATTAATCTCGTATATGAACCAGCAGTGGGTTTAGTTAATGAAGAGACTGATGACCTGCTTTTTTTTGTGCAGACTGACACTATCACGCTCTCGGTGGATAAAAGGAACAGCCATTGATCATCCATGTGCCTTGATGGCTCAGATGCTCACCATTTACGGTATAATAAAGTTTCCAGTGTGATTCTGACTGAGGGGGCTATCTCTCCCAACATGATTCATATTGGCATCATAAGAAAAATGACACATTTGTACTGTTTGCCCTACAGCTGTGGAGAAAAACTAGAGCCTCATTTTCAGAGTCTGAAGTTGGCTGAGGTGGTTGAGTGTTGGTTAAGGAGTGAGAGAAACAGGACTGGCACATAAAATCACATAAAATCAACTGATTCAGTTATTTATATAGCTACAGTAGACACTCATGGTTAAAGAAAAGCACTGTGTTTCAATTCTAACATTTTACGTATCAAAATCCAATATAAATCATCACGTCTTAAAATTAGGTAACCACAGAAAAACTACAAAACAAATATTATTACTCTGTATCATTATTAACAGAAATTAAGCTAAACCGCAAAAGCAGTGTGCGAAAAACTAAGTGCATCCTTACTGCTTCCATAGGAACCAAGACAGTAAGTATCAGCCAGCTGTTGCTAATCAAATATTATAGATTAATTGATCATCAACAAGTATGAGCCCCTCAATAGAAGCAGAGGTTTTGGCACTTTGCTGGTTTAAAGTGTTCAGCTGTGTTAACACAATGCCAAGGAGAAAAGACATCATCAACAGAGACAACTGTTTCTGCTCATCAATACAGAAGGGTTCCATCACTCTACATTGAGAAACATTATTCAGAATGGGAAAACATTCAAAACAGTTGCCAGTCTTCCCAGGAGTGGATGTCCCAGCAAATTCTCCCCAAGGTCAGACCATGCAACGCTCAGAGAAATTGCAAAACACCCACGAGCTCCATCTCAGACTCTGCAGACCCCAGTTAGCATGTTAAATGGTAAAGGTTGTGACAGTACAATTAGAAAAAGACTGAAGACTGACTTGTTTGGAAAGGTTGCCAGGAGAAAGTCACCTCTGTAAAAAAGAACATGGCAGCACGGCTTAGATTTGCAAAGTTGCATCTGAACAAACCACAAGACTCCTGGAACAATGTCCTCTAGAGAGATGAGACCAAACTGGAGATGTTTGGCCATAATGCACAGCACCATAATTGGAGAAAACCAAACACAGCATAGCAGCACAAACACCTCATATCAACCGTCAGCATGGTGGTGGAGGGGTGATGAGTTGGGTTTGCATTGGGATTACATTTTAAAATGTGAGCTTTGTGAAATAGGTTCATTTTAGAACAGAAGAGCACATCAACACCAGCAAATAAGGTACTTCACTGGGCTATATGCAGCCATGATAAAATCATGTATGCTAACTAGCAGCAATTAAATTGTTTATGGTTATTTTAAGTGAATAACCTAAAGATTAAAATGATACTAAGGATGTCACCAAAACTGATAGCTTTCAGTACCAAATTCTGAAAACACAATTGTACCCTACAGTAGGTATCGTAGGCAGCCAAGTGTTCTAGTCTATCCGCATATGCTGAAGAAGAAGAAGAAGAAGAAGGATGTTTATAATTACAGTAAAAACTATATATGGAAGATGGCGACCAGTGCAGCTAGTGCCGTTGAGGTTTTGCAGACATGAAGTGTGTGTTTGAAGTGTGAAAATCATGCTTACAGTGTAAGGTCAAGTGAATACAGCCCCAGTCACACAGGCCTACAGACTAGTCAGTGACCCCTTGGCATGTATATTCCCCCAACCAGTTGGCAAAAACCTCCTTGTGATTGTTTTGGTCACTGCAGTTGTAGTTAAAATGGAATGGAAGTTGGCATCACACACTTTCAGGTTAGTGGTTGCAGAGACACATGAAAAACTACAGGCAGTCTTGGCAATCTGCTAGCAACCAAAGCAATCACTTGGAGGTTTTTGCAGCTTCTTCACAATTGATTTTACCCAGCAACAGCCAGCAATGTCCAGGAACCACTATGACCAGTTGGGGAATACACATTTTTTCCTAGCAACCAGTGGTTGTATCATATCCAATATGGCGGACAGCTCTTCAGCACTGTGCACACCATATCAACATGAGAAACCTCAATATCTCCACTTTGACTCATAGAAAGGCAGTGAGAGTCAGGTATGGCAGTGCTTTGTGTTCGGGGTGATTAGTGAGTTGCTAAAGGCAATATGCAAATGATGCTATTGTGCTTTTCAGACCACAGAAGGAGACACGTCCAAAGCACCTAAAATACCGGCATCCAGATGTGTTCAAAGAAAGCTTATACCTCACAGCAATATTCATATGCTGCTTGACAACCATCCTAACGTTTCACTTTGTGTCCTGGAAACAAAAACACATGTTAACATTAAAAAAAACAAAGAAAACAAAATGTCAATGATTTAAAACTACTTTTTAATACAGGGGTTTTAGTTTAAGTACAAGGAAAAACTGTTTTGTTTGGGTATTGAATTAGATATTGAGAATTAAGTTTTTCTATTGCAATTGGTACAGACCAAAAAATACCAGGTATCGTTACATCCCTATTGATAAACATTTAAAACTGCAATCACCTAAATTACCCTTTTCCTTTACAATTGGCACAGCTAGAATCTGAGCCTCAGTTTATAACTGGAGGAACTGACTATAACAATTAGCCTCTTGTTACGACTGCCCCTGCTTTACTTTTACATTTGACATTTATGAAAAATTGGAACTAGTGCTTTTGTTAAAAAAAAGCATCTGACTGACATAATGGGCCGGATTTGTTGAAAGAACAGGTCAGCACTTGGTAACCAAATCTGCCATTGTTTGCACAAAACCACCGTCTAGAGAGAAGCCATTACGTTTTGCATTTTCATCACTCTAATATGTTTGAAACCAAATACATTTTACCTTGAGTTTCCCTAACACAGCATACTAACCGTGCTTATTGCTCTGTGACACTAAACAGGCTCTGCTACTAGGTGGCTGAAGGGAAGCACTCCCAAAGTTTAATCAGCATTGCTAACAAACCTTTTCAGAGACTAAATGTCAGGGGACCTCTTAGGCGTGGGCTGTGTATACATTTCATAAAGATACAGTATGCGTTACAAGTCTTGTCATGTTCTTCAGCACTGGTCTCAGTTACAAATCCTCATCCAAGAATCTCTTATTAACTTTGCAACTGATTTTTTTTTCCTCCTTCCTTGGTCGCAAAAAAAAAAGAAAAAAAAGAGTTAAGTTGATAAGAGCCATAAGGACATATTGTAACTCCTCATCTTTCCTCACTTACTGCCTGACCTCTAGAGCACTGACAGACCAAGCAGATATTTCCCACATTACGTGCGTCAAGGCATACCTTTTCCCTCCTATTTTTTTAATTTTTTTTTTTGTGCTTCAGTTACTTCAGCAGGCTTGCTCAAGCACAGTTACACATACGAGCAAGCACACCCCCTTCTTGCGAGCTTCTGCAATGCAAAGCTCCATATAAGGACATGTTGATGATGTAATGGTCCATAGGCAGGGAGCACATCCCTTATTGTTTGGTCTGACTGCAGGAATGCCCACATTACTGCAACTAAGAGAGTGAGAATCAGAGAGAGGGAGAGAGAGAGAGAGAGAGAGGAAGAGCCGAGGGTCCGGGTGTTGTACGGCAAGATAATGAGCTTGTGGCAGTAAAGCTGGGAGAGCCGTTGGCACAGGTAGGCGCACAAAACTTTATACTCGAGGTAGAAAAACTTTCAAAACTTTTAAAAGAGCTGCTAATGTCTTGATAAGCCTGAGTGCATACAGATGTTCAGGGTTGCGTCTTTTCATTCTGGTGTTCTTTTAAACCTTGTTTTGTAGAGTTAATGTAAGTTACATCTGAAATGGTTTTTCTTTCAAACAGCTACACAGCATAATTAAGAAATTAGATTCTACTTAATTTTACTCTATTTAATATTAAATTTAGCTGCTGAGGAAATTCTTAAATTAAATTAATTTAATAGAAATGGGCAGAAAGCAGCAGCTAATATGACAGGCTGGAACTTGGCTAAAGATATTAAATATATAGACTATAAAAGGGGGAAAATAAAAGGGAAGAGGTAGTAAGTATGCCTCATTATGTACTTATGCAAAGTTTTTATTCAGGAGTTTGTGAAAGTCATAATTACCAGAAATTACTACATCTTAGTTTTACGCAATATACATGAATAATTGTGTTCCGTGTGTAAAAATGACTGTATGAGCGTGTGTGCATCCAGTTAGTTTTTAACCATGCCATGCCCGAGGAAGTTTTTTTTCCCCTGTTTGTAGACTGTGGTGATAGTAATAATATATTAAATTCCAGTCATATCAGCTGAAATTAAGACACATCATTAACCACATTATATAAAAGAGCAGCTATGTTTAAAGAAAGGAAATTTTTTTGCTTAAAAACTGAATGTTTCAGGATCGTTAAATCCAGGTCTCTTTTTGGTTCACACCATGTTATTGACCATAATACCACTAGCAGGAAGTTAATAAATATCTATGCTACATATATCACACATTATGATTGCACTCTGGGGGCATATCACTTGGCCCATGTGGACTTTAAATACGGTCCATGTACTACATCAACCAGCGTCCTCCCTTTGAACTCTGTCACACAAGAGGCCCCCCCCCCCTCTCCAGTCCACAAGCATATGTTAAAGGAGGAGATGTTTCATGTGTGCACAGGATATATCGGTCTATACATACATGACCTAATCGCTTGTGGTAAGGAAATGGCACAGCAACCCATATAGAAGGTGCAGCACCGCTGTACACGCAGTGGGTGAGCTAGAGTTTCCAGTATAAAAAAAAGAGGGAAGCCCTTGGTAAAGCTTTAATGTGTGCTTGTGTATGTCTCCCTTACGGACTTGGCTGAGTGCTCCAGACTGGATGTTTGCTTTCCTTTCCTTTTTTTTTTGTTTTTTTAAAGTGCATTCGTGTTAGCATACATTTGAGAAAAAGGGAAAATATAATATAACATTAAGATATCCACTTAAGGACCCTAACACACCAAATCACTCAGTGCAACCCATTTTTCCATGACACTTTAACGACACACAGTGGTGGCCACGCATCCGTCTTCTAGGGGAAACCCGTCTAAATGAAATCAGTACCTGATGCAAAGTTTTGTACAGGCTGCAGCATGGTGTGTAGGGTTGCTTGTAATAGTGATGGCCATTAGACTGTTATGTGATCAGTTTTTCCCTTTCAAGATGCACAGACCTATGCCTGTAGGAGCTGCTCCCTTGCAATACTGAAAATGTGGCAGATGCTATAAAGATCAGCTATTAGTTATGTATCCCTGAGCATGCAACACACATAGTATATTAGATAGTCAAAGCAGGTCATTGAGCGACTACCCCTGATTTAAAAGTGGTTGGTTTAAGGGGAAAGCAGCCTCCAGACTGCAGTTCCTTTAGGTGCCACCGTAGACTCCCATTTTAAAATGGTAAACCACATTAAAAAGCATGTTTTCAGACTGGTACACAAAAAAAAAAAGGTTTTGGCTTGTATGGGTAGTTTCCCCCTCTCATAACAACTCTGAGTGGGATACTTTTTATTTTTAAACTCATCCAGCTTTTCTTACGCAGGTCGCTGAAGCTGGTCGGAGTCTGCTAAGGCTCATCCATACTTTGGCTCATTAAACTGGACCTTTTCACTGTATGTGTGCTGTTGGAGCATTTTAGAGCATTTTTAATGGATTATGACTTATATTATAATGTTACGGTACAGACCTTCCGAGAAATTTGTGCTTCTGTTGTGCCGAGTGAAATTCTAGTGTTTTATTAATCCTAACTACGCACTAATTAGCTGATATTGCACCTGTACAGTTTATGAATGCAATTTGCTAACCAAGCTGGCTAGTGTTAGCTGTTAACTTAGCACTCCACCCTTTCATCCATACAAGCTAACATCTGGCTTGAAAAAACATTTGGTGGCAGCCAACATGCTAACGTTGACAGTTCATGGTGCTGGACATAGGTGACATCACGGTGACTAAGTCCATAGTATTTTTTCATCAAAGGTCACTATGCAACATGCAGTGTGCTCTAAATTATATCTGACAACAAAAATGGTCTCAGATGTTGCTCTGCTGGCCAGTTAGTCATCTATGTGTGTGTCCCTGATGAGAAGTAGTCCAGAAACAAATTATCTGAATCAAAATTTCTTTCTATACCAGAGTACATCAGGAACAGAGCAATGTAGTCCCACAATGGAGTTAGAATTTGCCTTCAGTAATGCAAAACTCTCTTGCATGCAGTAATCCGGATTAATATCCAATATTAAGCCAGATTGGCAGAGTTTCCAGTACTAGGGAACAAAGTATGTTGATCTTTCTATTTTCGCCGATGACATCACTAGAAAAACAGCAGGGACCAAGATAAGAGATTAAATAAATAGTGCTCACAGGCTGGTTTGAAAGAGACATGTCTGCCAGTTGTAGAGGAGTTTCACTTTCTACAGTAACTTTCCACATGTATAATCCAATCAAGAAAACACAATTTTTCAGCACATGTACCGCTCCCGACAAGGTGATAAGTACTTTCATGAGACCACTGAAAAGCACTTTGAAGTTCTGGACTTAATTTGCTATCAACACTTCTAGAAGATCGGATTAAAAACAAGGGCAGGGTAAGGTGATAAACCCAGACAGAGAAGTATGAGCCCCTGGTATTATCAGATACTTTGAAATAAAAGCAGTGTGTAGTTTCTGGAATGATTAGGGTTTTATACTGTCAAAACCCAAATTGACAAAAAAAAGGACATATTTATAAGTATACATTAAAATATACCATAAACATGAGAATAATACAGGTATATGGGATATGAATTATTGGATTATAATGTGATTTTGTAATTGGATTTTTAAAGTTATAACCTGATGAGGGGGGCTTACTTCAACTTTATATACTGATGTGTCATTTTACCAGAATAGATCAAACTTTATGCTCACATTTTTTAATTAAACTGGAATATACTAGTAAAAGTAGATAGAGCTTTTGAATAAATGTAGTTGACTGAGGTATTTTTTTTCCTTTAAATGTAAGTAAAAGTATCACGCAGTATACCACAGAAGATTTCCTCAAAATGGTACTAAAGTACAATATTTGAGTAAATGTACTTTAAGTTTAAAGGCTATACAATAATGGATGGTGCAATCTTCACTACTCTGACTATACCCTGTAGTAGAATGGTACATCTTTATGAGAAATATATTTCCCCACATTTTCAGCATCATTTATTATAAATAAGTTTATTTGTTTCTTGTCCACAAAATATTTCCTTTTATAATACACTGTAACCACACTAATAATTAGATCTTATTATTATGCTTACATATTCGTATATATTTTATGGGTGTTTTTCTGTGTAATTGCAACACATGGATCTAGTTACATGTGTCCCCCTATGCGCACCCACCCTTTACCAGCTACTGAAGAAAGAAATGACATACTGCTGTAGGAGTGACCCACCCTACTGTCCCACACTTACATCATGGCCCACAACCCAAGTGTACATGTGGAATTAGTGAGTCCTAAGAGTGTGTGTGTGTGTGTGTGTGTGTGTGCGTGTGGAGGGGGGGGGGGGGGGGGGGGGGGGGGGGGGGGGGGGACTTCTGTATAAACCCTGCGGAGCTGTAATGGCCTTTTAAAGGAATTCCCCCTGCTTTCAAAGTATAAGGGAAAAAAAAAAAAACCCCGGGTGGGTAGGTGGTGGTGGGTTTAGTAAGAGGGAGGAGGGTTGGTAGTAGAGGAACCCCTTAATTAAAAGATTGTTCCATGCCAGTGGGCCATCTGTGTGGAAATGCCTGGCAGATGCACACACAGCAGTCATAACATCTTTTCCCTGGGACTGTAGGCACTTTGGCCTGGTGATGTATGCATGGGCTTAGACGCCTTGACCCAGGCTACACACTGTACTTAACGGACTACAGCTGCATTAGATGGCACGCATACAATATACCTTGACATCACTTAAGTACTCAGTATAGAAATATAGGATTTAATTGCTTGTGGAAATACAAATATTGCATATGCTGCACTGTCAAATTCTTGTTCTTTTTCTTAAACAGACTGCTCCTGATTTTTTTAGTTTGTATGTATCAGTTCTGACAGACATTTATAAAACTTGTTACACTGAAATGTTCTATTGGAAGCAAACTTTTTTCCTGATTTGCTCTTGTGCAATGACACAAGTATTTCCTCCTATGAGCTAAGCATCACGCAGTAGTATTGATTATAAGTGGGTCAGAGACATATTTTATTGTGCTCACAGGATGTCACATTGTCCAGTCAGATGATCATTTTCAGAGGTCAACATTTGGCTCACATTTGTGTCACTTTTCTAACAGAGGATATAGCAGGTCTTAAGCTGCACCCCTCACCCACTGTGGGAAACTTTCTGAAATTCACTGATTGTTAAACTCAAGGCTCACTATTTACAGGCAGTAACTCAGGTTTCCAAAGCATATGAGAATTAGCTGGCAACAAGGGAACAAAACTAACCACAGGTATTTCAGAACCTAAAGTAATGCCTTTTTTATGATGTGTTGAATTTTCCCATGACATAAGACTTCCTTAGAAATGCTGAGAAAATAACAGTTGTTTATGATGTGTCAGAGCTTGGAGAACTGGACCCTATGGATAATGACAGTGAGGGTGTAGAGTTTCTTTAGGAGCTTTCTTATACAAAAGTTTGGACACGTGTCTAAACTTTTGATTGTTACTGTATAATATGAGCAGCATGAATAGGATTGGCCATTTTAGATGTTTAGGTTTAGGTTGTTCTATCTTTATCCTTGACTATGGAAGGACTGACGCAACAATAATAACAAAAAAGATAATTAATAGAAGGTAATAAATACAGAAGCAAATTAAAAAAAAATATCAACTTATGTAGGTTTGTATAAATTATTTGCCTACTTTTTAAACAATTCTATATTTTGTGCATTAGTGAGAAAGCGAAATTTTGACAGATAGCAAAAAGCTAACTCTGATGTTCACCTGTTTTTTTCTTTCTTTTTTTATAGGTTAAAGCTGTTAATTGATCAGGAAAAGGCCTACCAAGAACGAAAAGACGAAGAGAACAATATAAAAGTTGAAAATCTGAAGGAGGAGCTGACAAAACTCAAGTCATTTGCGTTGATGGTTGTGGATGAACAACAACGTCTTACCGAGCAGCTGAATCAACAAATAGCTAAGGTCCAAGAACTGAGTGCCAGTTCTTCACAAGTCCAGGAAGAGCTGAGCTCAGCTAATGCTCGTCTGCAGGAAGAGGAGCAGAAGGTCTGTCGCTTGGAGGCTGAGCTTCGTGACCAGGCCAGTCGATACCATCAGGAACAGGAAGCCATGACTGCCAAATTAACCAGCGAGGATGCCCAAAACAGGCAGCTGCGTCAGAAGCTTTCAGCTCTCAGCAGGCAGCTTGATGAGCTGGAGGAGACCAATAAAACCCTGCGCAGGGCTGAGGAGGAACTGCAGGAGCTGAGAGACAAAATTAGTCGTGGTGAGTGTGGAAACTCTAGCCTCATGTCAGAGCTTGAAGAGTTACGAAAACGAGTACTTGAAATGGAGGGAAAAGATGAAGAACTAATCAGGATGGAGGACCAATGCAGGGACCTCAACAAAAACTGGAGAAAGAGGCTTGCCAAAGCCGCTGCCTGAAAGCTGAAGTGGATAAACTGAATCAAAGAATCATGGACTTAGAAAAACTAGAGGATGCATTCAGTAAGAGCAAACAAGAATGCAGCTCACTGAAAAGTAACTTGGAGAAAGAGAGGTCGGTGTCAAAGCTTCTGACCAGCGAGCTGGAGGTCCTCAAAGTCAGAGTCAAAGAACTGGAGGCTGCTGAAAGCCAGCTGGGAAAGACAGAGCTGACTCTGAAGGAAGATCTCACCAAGTTAAAGACTCTGACAGTGATGCTGGTGGATGAGAGGAAGGCAATGGCAGAGAAGCTGAAGCAAATGGAGAACAAAGTCCACAACAGCACAGGCAAACTGCAGGCTGAACAGGACAAAGTTACATCTGTCACTGAGAAGCTTATTGAAGAAAGCAAGAAAGCACTGAGATCAAAGGCTGAGCTAGAGGAGAAAATATGCAGTGTTACAAAGGAAAGGGATGACTTAAAGGCCAAGCTAAAAGCCGAAGAGGAGAAGAGTGTTGATTTGGAGTCTAAAATCAACCTGATGAAGAAAAGGTTGCAATCACTTGAGACAATAGAGAGAGAATACCTGAGAAACAAAGCTAAAGAGGAGAACATCAAAACACCAATTGCTAACCGCTACCAGCAAGAAGACAACAAAGTAAAGGACTTGACACAGGAAGTTGAACGCCTCCGACGCAAGTTAAAGGACATGAAAGCGGTAGAAGGTGATTCATTAAAAACAGAGGAGTTTGAATCACTGGAGAAAAGATTTAACAATGAGCAAGAAAAGGCTAAAGCCTTGATGGAAGAGCTGGAAATATCCTAGAAAGGAGCTTTCAAAGTACCAACTGGCTGAAAAGAAAGAGTGCAACCAAGAGCATGTTCTTTATAAACGCCTTAAGGAAGAGGAGGCCAAGTCTAGTCATTTGACCAGAGAGGTAGCAGCTCTGAAAGAGAAAATTCATGAATACATGGGAACAGAAGAGTCAATCTGCCGCGTGAAAACTGACCACTCCTCACTGCAAAGAAAACTTACCCAGCAGGAAGTCAGAAGAAACAAAGAGCTGGCCAGAGAAATGGAGACGCTCACTCGAGAGCTGGAAAGATACAGACGATTTAGCAAAAGCCTTCGCCCGGGATATGAACGGCAGGCGTTTTTTCAGATCTACATGTTTCCACTAAGGAGGTTCAGACAGACCCACTTGACCCTCATGTCTCCCAACTGCAAGAGCATGCCACCACTGGAACGTGCAGTGGTGAATGGCAAGCTGTATGATGAGAATGAACCAGAGGAAAATGCAAATTACAGCAACGAGCTGCAGCTCAGGCCAATGTAGCCCTTCGCTTATCACTAATGTAAATAATCTTAACAACAACCTGAAAAGAGCGCGAGGCCCGCTCCTTAAAACAAAGACACCCCTCATCAGGTTAACGGAAAAATGCAACCACGGCAGAATGGCAGCCATGTTCAGCCTGGAGATGTTGTGCTGACCCATAGTCCTGGGCAGCCCTCTGCATATTAAAGTGACTCCTGACCACGGACACAACACTGCAATGCTAGAGATCACCAGTCCGACCACAGAAAACACCCAGTCATTCACCAGCACTGCCGTCATACCCACAAGCGGAGGTCCACCTAAACAAAGAATACCATCATCCAGAACGCATCTATATCTCCTATCGCAAAATCCATTTCCCCCAACAATAAAATCTAAGGGTTGCTCTGTGTCTGAAGAGCCATGTTCACCAGATAGAGCCCTATACATTTACTATGGCTCCATACTCCGATCAATGACCCCAGACTCTTGTGGCTCTGTAACCCGGACAGAGCCATGTCACCAATACAAATAGTGTCAGTGATGACAGGCACCCCTGACCGCTCCCTATCACGGAGCCAGTAGAGGTTGTAGGAGGAACATGCCGTCTTCCGTGTGACCCCCGAAAGGCAGAACAGCTGGCAGGTCCAGAGGTCCACCAGCTTGGGGCCCAATGTAATCACCACAGAGGACAACAAATCCACATTCACTTAGGGAGCCCGTTCATAAAGGGCACTCCGTCACCAACGCCAAGTCCATGCCACACAGCCCTGGACTTCGGAGCAAAGGACTCAGGGCTCACAAACTGCAGTTCTCCTACTGTCAAAGCCAACAGCAAATCACAAGTAGCATCATGATTAAGCCCACCTCCACCCCCATCCAAAGGCCATCACAAATTACAGTAAGTAATGCCTATGACTGACCGATAACCCAAAACCTCCATCCCATCCTGCCCTAAAAAACCTCTTATACCCCTACTTCTATACCCTTAAAAAAAATGTCTGATTTGCTTCATTTATGAGCTTAAAAAGGTTGAATGTTTGCCTTAATTTTTGTTGGTTTGCTTGGTTCTGTGTGATAAAGTTCCAACAACTGTGTGCCTGCATGGAAAAAAAAATTAAAGCACTAGAACTTGAATTAATCTGACGTAACACAAAGTTTTAACTTAAGTGCACTTACTGTATTGTACTCAATGGCACATTTGCCATGTAGTCAGACTATTCACACTGATGTATCGTACCAGTTTTTACTTCATACTCCACATACTGCATTATTATTATTATTATTAAGTTGTTTGCTTTCCTGAGAATTAAAGTGTGTAAAAGAATTATGTTTTAGTTTGTCATCCATGCTTGCAAATTTCATTTATTCACTAAATCCAGCATGTTTTGAATGTGTTCTTTTTTAAATATAGTGGGAATACATAATTAGATTGAAATCAGCTGTTTGATTTGATTCGTGGTGCATGCACAGTAGTGTTTTAATGCTCAGAGATTTCAATCCAATGTGTTAAAAGTCAAAAGATCACTATATATACTGAATGAAATCATACCCAAGTGGAAGGTTTTTCAGAAAAACTGTTTTGCTCATGTTTGATCAGATGACACAAAAGCAAAGCAATAGAAAAAACCCCTCAGGGATTCTCACATGGTTGAGTTAAAATCATAAGCTGATGTCATAGTTTCTTCTTCGGGACACAGAAACCCAGTAACTGAGAACAAAAACCACAGTGATGTGAACTTCGGAGTTCTCTTAAATGACATAGTGGAAACTCTGCTTACCATAACGCTGCAGTGGAAGGTGAGTCTTGTACTTTAAAAATGCAAGAACTGCAGTTGTTCTTCACCAGTGGATTTACATACATAACTGAAACGAGGTTACAAAATTCAGTGGACCGTGCAAACTTTTTAGCATTAACCTTGTATGCAACAAACTCTTGTAAAGAGTATGTGCTAGATTAGACCAGTGATTCCAAACCAGGGGGAAAAGTAGAAGCATTAAAAGTCATATGAAGGTAAAGGATAAACACTAGAAACCAAAACCCCAAAGGAATAGATACATCATATACAGAAGAGGATGGAAAGGACAGAATGAGATGGAGGCAGATGAACTGCTGTGGCAATCCCTAAAGTGAGCAGTTTAAAGGCAATGATGTAAAGTTTTCCAAAAAAAAAATTGTTTAAGCCCCACCTCCCAAATTTGGGGGAAAAAAGGGTTGATCTACTTTAAATGTAGTCAGCCCACTGTCAGATTACCATCATCCACCATGCTGAGGTGTTTGTGAGACAGGGTTTTCATAATACTCCATTTTTATAAACTTAATGCTGATACCCAGAAAAAATGTGTAATACCATTTCAGATATCACAGGATAAAACAAACAAAAAAACAAGTTTTTTATGTAAAGATCAAAAATGCAAAAAAAAAAAAAAAAAAAAGCATCACACAAAAACAACAGTGTTTAAGCTGCTCGAAGTAGTGCAAATAGTAATATAACTACGTTTTTTATATATATATATATGATAAAATTTTAAAAACTAGAAAAAGACTACAATATTTTTAGACTGAGGCAGCGCTGTGCTTCTGGTGGCTCCATCTTCACTGATGATCAGAGTTGGTAGGCTAGCTGCCGGAAGACTTTTCTCAGCTATAAAACAAATATAACAGCTTTTAGACACAAATAATTGTGTAAGCCTGTTAAATTAACACTGCCTACAGGCAGGACTGATAATGTTTGTTGCCTAGCTCCCACCTTAACATTATCGTTTATAGCCCTAACTGCTAGCTCTACCCATTGAAAACAGACAGTTAATGTGGGTAATCAGGTAATTGCTAATAGTTAAATGGCTAATGTTAACGTGCGTTCTGGCCAGGTTAATGTTCATGACAACTGTTTAATACTTAAATGTTGTTGAAACAGAAGTTTTAATGACCTCACAAAAATACTCAGTGTTGTTCACTTCAAACTACCAGAGCTGCTCATTAGTGGAGGGGCTGTGTGCCTGCCTTACTGCAGTGGTGCTGTTTGGTGTGAATTGGAGGAGGCAAAGACAACACTGCTAGTATCAATACTGGTTACAAATTAGCATCAAATCCAATAATAATTTTAGTATTGATTAGTATCTGATCATTGATTTTTTTTTTTTTTTGACAACTCTACTGTGAGCAAGGCGCACCCCTTCTAGGCACTGGGATGAGAGGGCGCAGCACTGAAAGTGGACGATGTTGAACCGAACATGCAGTATGACATAGAGAAACCTAAATCTTTTAAGTGGTGGAAATGAAGAAGAAAAAAGCTGCCTTCATTTCACAATGTTATGAGCACAGCGACTGAATAATGCTCTCCAGGAAACATACTGTAAACACCGCAAAACCCCTTCAGAAAACCTGATACTGTGTTTGGGTCGCAGGAACTCAAACGCATTCGTTGAAAGTTCTTTCGCTGATCGTGCCTTTGACTGGGGTAGAAACCCAAAACGTTTATTTTCTTTTCTCCCATGAATCATGTCCTTAGAGATGAGTCATCTGTATAACCTACAAATGTTTTCTATGTATATGCATTCTTCCACACGGAATGAAAATGTTACCACATACATGCATTTCATTTCATATTAAATCTGTAGCAAAGGTCAGAACTGGAGTATGGGGAAAGGTAGATCTAAAGGCAAGAATGAGAGGATGTGAGAGGATTTACTATTTAATATATCTTAAGAAAAAGATAATGAACATCTCAGATGGGCTTTCCTCACAGTGTCATTTTTGTGTGTATAAAATTAAAACTAGTATTACTTCATATGATGGCCTCATTTAAAAGGAAACACACACAGTCATAATTATTTTACTCTGTTGCTCAGATGGATCAAACCCAGCAAATTCATGCTTTAAATGTTAGGTTATTCATGGCATTTGTTAACAAGTAGGGGCAACAAATTAAGATAACTTTCCAAAGACATGTAGCAAGGAATGCCTCCAGAGTAAAGAGACAAATTTGAGGAACTTTATTGCTTTTCCTTCCACACCTTCCCATCTTTCAACCTTACTCCTTTCCTGAACTCTTACATTTTCCAAAAATCATTAAAGATGTAATCCACTTTGATAAATTGCAAACTGATACTCTGATTTTCACGGAGCGTGACAAGTGTTGCAGGAAAAGTGTCGAACCCGACCCAAACGCGGACGAGCTGGTGTCACAAGGAGATGATTAAATCAAGCATTAAATCCAATGAGCGAGAAGGAGTGCAGCTGTGGAAACCAGATCCAAAGCTTGTCTGGGTGTGTTGAAATGATGCAGAGGCTAAACAAGATGCTATTCATTAGACCTCTACTTGAGAAAGCATCCAGCAGCTGGGATTACTGTCTGCGACCTCAATTACCCCCTGACTCACTTTAGACTTATTTGATTCATAAAACTCATCTGGTCCAGCCAAGAACAGATCTGCGCACGGTATCCCAGCCAGACTGAGAAAATGAGTATCATGTGACACACTGGAAGGTTATTTCTTCTCAAAGCCCACAGTAATGCTTCTGTTGGGTGAGAATGAAGTTGTGATCACGCTATGCTCACAATGATGCTGATGATTAAGAGCAGAGTAATTTGGGGTGGAAAAAAACAAAAAAACATCAAAGACGCCAGACATCCTGATGTGATTTTAAACAATCAGCTACTGATATCAATCAGCTGCAACCAGGAAAATCAAATAATTACCACACCATGAGCAGAGAGAGCAGATCTCCATGTTTTAGCCCACCTTGACCCTCAATAAACAGCAGCACTGAGGCTTTGTCTAAACAAAAGGCTTCGTGAGTGTGAGAGCGTAGACATTGTGAAAGCAGCCTCTCTCCCACTGCAACACAAGCACCAAAACAAACCTTCAGTTTGGTTGCCACAGAAACAGCTGTGCCGGTGCAGAGTGTGGGGCAGAGGAGGAAGCACTCAGCTGAACTCCTGCTGTACCGCTGATATACGAGAGGACAAAGCCGCACATTAAGGTCTCTCTCCATGTAAAATCAACAGCACTCCCATGACGTGGGTCAGATTTTCTGGCCCATTAGCTCTGCTGAAGCATGGGACCCTACTTATTCTGAAATTTATACCCCCCATATGAATATTTAAGGATGTGGCTCACTGAAGATTTCTTAATTCTCTTAACCTCACAAGTGCTTCTCTTGAGTCGCAGCGAGAGGTTCGGAGCTCAGCGGGGAATAATTACAGTCAAGTGATGAAACTCGTGGAAATACTGAAAACTTTCAGTCAGCTGGAGAAATGGATACCAGATCGATGACACGTTCGCTCAGAGAGAGTTTCAGTTTTTATTTCTGACTCCAATTAACTCCTCCGGATAAAAAAGTTAAAAGTATTGCAAAAAAGCTTTTTTTTCTTTTTGGGAGATATTTCAAAATGCTTCACTGATATCAGTTCAGATGGGCTGTTTGAGGTAGTGTGCAAAGATGAAGGATAAAGCTGTGAAAATATTAAACTCAGTAGTAGAAGGGTTGAGCCACCCCCTTCCTGTTTCTTTGTATTTTCCTATGAAAATGAGAAATAGGTGCAGTGATTTATTAACATGCAGACAAACATGGAAAGTTTGTACAATTCTAACAAACTTTGAAGTCAATGTTTGGTGTGATCACCTTTATTCTTCAGCACAGTCTGAACTCTCTGAGGCAGCTTTCTTCTCATGTCTTTAAGTAGTCTTCAGGAATAGTTCTCCAGGCTTCTTGAAGGACATTCAAAGCTCTTCTTTGGATGTTTCTGCCTTTTGTTCTGTTCTCTGTCAACATGCTCCCACACTGCTTCAATAACCTTGTGGTCCTCTGGGAGGCGAGACTATGACTGATAGTGTTCCACTGTGTGTTTTATTTTATCCAGGTATGATTTTACAGCATTTGCAATGTGTTTGGGATCATTGTCATGCTGAGAAATGAAGCTTCTGCCAATGAACATGCTCCACATGGTACTGGATGGTGGATCAAAAACTGACAGCATCAATTTTGGCAAGATCTCCAACACCAGTGGCTGAAATACAGCCCCAAACCATGACTGAGCCTCCACCTTGTTTTACAGATGGCTGTAGACACTCACTGTTGTACCTCTCTGCTAACCTCTGCCATACATATTGACGATGATTTGATACCTCAGCCTTTTCTCCCCATTTCCCTTCCTTAAGAACGGCTTCTTGACAGCCACCCTTCCACTGAGAGCATTTCTGAGGCTTCAGTGAGCAGTAGATGGATCAGCTGAAGGGCCAGATGCATCTCTCAGGTCTTCGCTGCTATTTTTTAATGATCCATACTAGTCAAGTGAGCCGTAGGAAAAAAAAAGTATAAAACAGCCTAGTGAAATACAGTAGAAATATAGTATAATGTTAATACATACAACTATACAAATAAAAGAATCTGAGCTGCAATAGGCTATGTAGATATTAACACAATTTAGTATGCTCCATCATCTGTATGTGCAGTAAACAGCAGTCGAATAAAGTTACAAATTGTGGTCGACCAAGATTAAAAACTCCTGTCAGTGTTTAGGAGTCTAATGGCAGTGGGGAAGAAAGCGTTCTAGTCTATAACTCCTAGATTTCACACTTCTGTCCCTCCGGGTAGACGTGTGAGCAGTCCGTGTTGGGGGTCAGTAGAGTCCTTGAGGATGGAGACAGCTATCCTGTTGACTCTGCAATAGTAGATGCTCTGAGAGGGCAGCAGAGTCCTAATGATCTTTTCAGCAGATTTCACCACTCGCTGCATGCAGCTGGAGAAGTCACTGAGGATCATGGTCGACATACCAAACCATACCAGCCTCCTCAGAAAGTACAGCTGCTGTTGAGCCCTGTTAACCAGCTGTGTGGTGTTAAATGTCCAAGTAAGGTCCTCATTGATGTAGACCCCCAGGTATTTAAAGCAGCTCAACCTCTCTACTTCAAGCTCCCAAATGAACAGTGGCCAGTGGGGTTTCCCCTCCTTCCTGAGGTTGTGGGCCTCACACCATGACACCAGACTAGCCCCCTTCCTCCTGTAGGTCGCTTAGTCCCCACCAGTGATGCGTCCTGTCACTGCGGTATCGTCTATGAACTTTAGGATGATATTATCCTCGTGACAGGCGACACAGTCGTGGTGAACAGGATGGGGTGTAGAGGATGGGGCTGAGGACGCATCCCTGTGGAGTGCCTGTGTTTATATAATGCTAGCTAAACTTCTGTTACCAGTCCCTGACAGACTGGGGCCTGCCAGTCAGACAGTGTAGGAGCCAGTCACAGAGGGTGGGGTGCAGGCCAAGTGTAGGCAGTTTATGGGTGAGTTTGTGGGGAATGACCATGTTAAAGGCGAAACTATAGTCAACAAAAAGCATCCTGACGTAGGAGTCTTTATTCTCCAAGTGAGACAGAGAATTATGTAGTGATATCATAACAACTGCATTAGATGACAGCAGTGTTTATATAAATCGGCGTCTCCTTTTCATGAAATGCCATCTACTAAATAAAGCATGCTACAAATGCTTTGGCTCAGTGTGTCATCTGCGGCCGAGGTTCCTCATAACTGTGGAAACATCTTATCACTGCACTGTAAACAGGACATAGTTTGTACTGTACGCGGACCGATCCAAAAGTGCTACACTTCAGTGTGCTCGCTTGCTGCGCTGCATGTAAACATGCTGATTAAAAGTGATTGCACAGTAAGTGGAGCAGTAAGTCATTTTTAAGCAAATGCAAAATGTTGGTATCACTGCTAGGATGAAGTGGGACTATGTTAGGGACAATAATGAAAGACATACAGCAACCTCCCTTAGCGGTTTGTTGTGTAGTGCAGCAAGAGGGGACTCATTTTTAATTTAATCATTTTCCTTTTTACCATTCGTTTGATAAACTGCTGGACTTAACAGCTTTCATCATACATGTACTTTTCTTCAGAAGAAGCACTGATGTGTACAAAATCATTCAAAAATACAAGCATAACTTTTTAAAAATATATATTGAACATACTGCAGCATTGCTGAAAGGAGGTTATGCATTTTTAGTGGCAGAAGCCTTTTTTTCACTGAAAAATTGTTCTATTTCACACCAAGTTACTATATTTTTAAGCTACAGGCACAAAGTCAAAGTACTGCAGTCATGCAGCAAAAGGTTGGCGGTGTGTCCATAAAATAGGATTTGATACCATCTAGCGGTCATTAAGAGTATTACAGCAGATATTTCCTGAGCTCATGGGCACAGTTCAGTCAGAAACCAAGTAAAACTTACAAATGTACATTTTTTTTCATGTAACCTTCACTTCTTTCCTCATTGCCTTTGCTGCAAGTCACAGTAGAAACTTTAAAAATCTTTCCTCGTTTCCTCCGCAGATACCAATAGAAGCATTCCGACGTCCAGGACCTACGAGAATCCCCAAACCGAAAGGCTTCAGCTCCCAGAAAGGGACAAACCTGGGACTGCAGTGCAAGAGTCAGACACCACAGACAGGGAAAGAGCAGGCCTCACACACAGCTGCATCGCACAACAACAACCCAAATCTAGTGAACCGGAGACTGTGAAATCAGAGATTCCCTTTAGGGTTTTTTTTTTTTTTTTTTGCTTATTCATTCAAAGCAGGAGGACAGCTGTCAGTATGCAGACATCAAAACATACTCATAGTTACCTGATGCATTAAACAGGATATCAATCATTTAAAATGGCGAAGCCTTTAAGAGAAGATCCATTATAACCAATGTTCATCCGTGGTGCTCTCAAGACTGCAAAATGCAACTGTTCAGCGCGCGTGTACAACAACAAGTCATAGGAAGTATTTTAAATGTAGATTCATTTAATTGTTTCACTGATTACAAACAGCGAGTCGTTTTATGTCAGATTTGTGTGGGGGGAAGCCACTGTGATCGAATTAAAAGGGGGAGGGGGGGGGTAACATTAGATCAACAAGTGTGTTGTATATAGTTCAGTGAAATGTTTGTGTTGTGGCTATTTGTGTTCATCTTTGCTGACTTTTTATGTGTTGTGGTATACAGACAGTAAACAGCCTTTTCATTTCTAGGGATGGGTCTTTTTAAAGGGGCAATAATGTACATACTGTAGGTATATAACTGTTGTAATGCAGCTCATTCATAGTGAGAGTCTAAAATTGGTGACATCTGTGTTATTTTTGGTTATCAATAAAACTTTTTATACCTTGAGCACAGAAGCGTTTTTTAAACTGACTAAAAAAACATTAATAACCAAAATATCGACAAAACGTACGTCACAAAAGATAAAGCGACAGTTTTTCCATGCAGGGTTATTGCAACAATCCACAGACTGGGTCAGACATGATTGGTCGACACAATTCGTTTAACACATTTAAATGTCTGAAGCAAGTGACGCGCAAAACATCTGTCTGAAAGCAGCAACTTCGCTAAAACCTCGCAGTAGTAATTTGGCCACCCGTGGCGGTCGAGATCAGCAGCTTGTACAATGTGGCGCTCATGTTTACTTATTTGTGACGCTGCACAGGAAAAGGCTCAAAGACACGGACTGAGAGCCCCGACTGCACGCAGAAACAGCTGCGCGAGGATGCATAAAGAACAATCGGACTTTCCAATGTTTCCAGTCTGACTGACAGATTTGGTGATTTAAAAATCTGACACATCAGCTGATATATATATATATATATATATATATATATATATATATATATATATATATATATATATATATATTCCCCCCCCCCCCACCCCCACCCCCCCCACCCCCCAATTCCCCCCCCCCCCCCCCCCCCCACCCCCCCCCCCATTCAGGCACATTAAACATTCTGATGTGTAGTTATTTGAGTGCTTACAAGGATAATATGACAAGTATGCTTAAAAATAAACTTTTTTCTTTATTGCCACATCACGTTTACGCTGCACTCGAGCAGCCGTCGTGTTTGTGAAGATTTGCCAAAAGAAAAGTTGCAAAGTGCCCTCTGCTGGACAAACTGTGCAACTTCAAAACTCATAACAGGGTTAAAGGGAGTTTCTCCCATCACTCTTTACTTTTTCAATTTTCATTTATCAGCCGGTATAAATTGTAAATGGACTGATACTCATGTAGCACCTCTCTGCTCAGTTGAGCGCTGCATGAACGTGCACCCAATAATTAAGACTGAGTCTGCATGTGGCCACATGCAGTAAAAGGATGTTATGAAGCTGTATGTGTAGAAATATGTACTAAGACATGTAGTATTTTTCAGTTCATAAAAGCAGCATTAGACAAAATGATGAGACAGAAATGAGATTCCTAATAATCCATATTATAGAACTATGTATCTCCAGAAATGCATACATGGTAAAATAGCATCATTTAAACACCGGCAGAAAGTCTACATGTTTACACTAAATTACAACTTTAAAGTAGACTTTCTTCATAAGTTTTACAGTTTTGACATAAAAAATGTCCATCAGTTATTTTCCAAACCTCCCTGTCACCAATGCCCCAACCAGAGCAGACTCATCGCTGAATGCAGCACCGACAGGAAGCGGTCTCTCTCTTCGCCTCCCTCTGTGGCGCAAACCCAGGAGCGGTACGGACCCTCCAGGACAAAGGCGTGGCTCACATCTGCACGGAAGTGCATGAATAAATGTGTCATTTTTCCATTAAAAAAAAAAAAAAGCACTAATTTAAACCACTAGAGGTCAGCAAACACTGAAGGACTCACAGCGCGTATGCGTGATCTCTCTGACAGACAGGCTGCGGAGAGCCACAGAGGCCAGAAAATGTGTGCGTGCTCTGGCGAGCCAGTGTGAAAGGTGTGTGCTGCACATTTTGCAGAGTCAACACCAGAGCGTCACTGAACAGGAAGAGGCCCACATCGGACACGTGCTCATAGGTCCTAAAGCACAGTATCAGTTAAAAAAACAAACCCACAGTGCATAACTGCTACAGTCTGTGGCAGACTTAAAAAAAGGGAAGGTATACTTCAGCACAAGATTCAAAGAACTGCTAAACAATCTGAATCTGAGTATTGAGCCTTGTGAACATCAAAGAATTTAAAATGTTAGTCGTACATCGGCCGTCTGAAAGAAAAGTGGTGCTATTACTTGAGAGAATCTGGGATCTGCTCATCAGGGCTCCTGAGCAAAGCAGCATCCTGAGTCATTATCAGCTGCCTGTTTCCTTCACTGAGGTTCTACACACACACACACACACACACACACACACACACACACACGATTTGAGCATATGATAGAAATAATGAAACCGTGAGAGACAGGAAGAGAGGAAAAGAGTTTTACCGGACAGCCTTGAATCTTTTGCTGTGTTTCCTTTATCAGTCTGTCTGCCTCGGAGCTGCGCCTTAACTGAACACAACAACAAAATACATAAGCAAGAGGGAAGCCAGCCTTACCATGACACAGGCATTTACATGGCTTATGGCTCTCCGTGCATGTATCACCTTGTGTATGAACTCTCTGAAACTGTAGCAGTGTGCTGAGGGCAGAGCGGAGGTGTGCGTGGTCGGGTGACCGGAGTGTGTGTGTAAGGAAAGAGCTTGAAGCAGAGTCACATACTCCTGCATCCTCCACACCGGACACAGCAGCAGCTCTTGCAGGCTTCAGAAACACACACACACACACACACACACACACACACACACACACACACACACACACACACACATGCACAGATATGCTTAGAAACACCGATATGCTAAATGCGGGCAAGTGTGGATAATAACTGAGCAGGAAAGAAATGTGAGCTGCGAGTGCACGTGTGTGCTCTTAACCTCAGCATGTGAGTTGCAAGAGTTCTGTCTGATCTCTTCAAGAAGGCCCGAAATGATGGCTTACTCTCCCTGCACTGACACACATGCACAAACATGCCACAATTAAATTACATTGTGTGTGTGTGTGTGTTGACTTTGACGAGTTTCTTTTTTTTGGACTAAAATTTACAGAGTCTGATGCTCAGCCAAAACCCATATAACACATTATGGACCATTAGAATGTAATGCTTTATTATAAATTACGAGTACATGCCTGTGTTGCATTGTTTGACCTGCTTGTGCTGCTGGCCACAAAATGAAAATGATACGCTGCTTTTGTAAGGGGTTATAGTTGCATAAATGCCACAAATGGGTTATTTCAGCCCATTGGCAGGTGGTTGCCAGGTAACATAATATCTGATATAGATAAGAACCTTCAGGTGACAAAGAGTTCATGTGTCACAGTAAGATTTTAATGCTAATTAACAGTAATTTAAAAGCATTTCTGATCAATTTCATGTTAGGGAGATTAAACAAATGTGCTTTGTTTCAAGTGACACTGAACATCTGGGTGGTTAGTGGATCTCTGAAATGAGTGGTTGACACAAAGTCACTGACTTACCTTATCAATGGTGTGGATGGCAGTGGTGTAGTTGTTCCAGGTAGTTTGCGTATACTCTGAGTTCCGAGCAGAGCTTTACAAAAACATCTCCAATACATTTCTCTGCGCCCCACTGCTGCAGCCGGGCCTGTAAATCAGCCTGAAACACCCTGAAATACACACAAATACATCTGCCATGTCATGTCTGCACAAAATGACAGTACCTTACAGATATCTGAAATGTGTGTGTGTGCGTATGTGTGTGTCTATACCTGTTGAGCTCCAGTATTTGTGCAACAGGACTGAGGACAATGTGGATGTCAGCATAGCTCAGAATGGCTCTGTTGGAGTTCAGAGCTGCTGTCAGAGGCTCCTTGTACACCTTCAGCACAGCGTTCAGTTTTCCCAGATAAAGACACTCGCTGTGGTGCAGCTCTCTTGCAACGACACCTCTCCAATCGAGCGGTGTCTAAAACCGAAAGAAAAGGTTAACTGATTGTTCTCCTTCAGTTTAAAGCAGGCACACCTGTGGTAGATCAGGTACTATGTTAAAGCATGCCTGTGAACCATCATCAGCTCCGCTGCTGTCCTGTCCGTCGCCCTCTTGTCCCTCCTTCCCTACATTCCATTTTTTCAGAAAGATGGAAAGAAACTCCACAGGACGGGTCTGAAAGCACACATACGCTTAGAACTACATGCAATTATTATCTTTTCTTATTCTACTGAACTTGTGCATTACACAAACTCCTCTATAGTAATTCCCACCTCTTCCTGTGTGGTGAGAGCAGTGAGTCCTTCAGTCAGAGCCTCACTGAGATCTCTGGACACGCAAAGCTCATCAAGGTGGATTTTCTCCCACAGAAAATAGCCTAGAAACCAGAGACTGTTTAAAAAGACTCGTTTAAAGTGCTCTTCTACTCAATTTGAGCCCTCAAAGCACTTTTTTACAAGAAGCCTCATTCACACACGCATCCATACAAGTGTTTTTTTTCTACGCCTAAACACTTTTCAGTTTAGTATCTTGCTCAAGGATATGCCAACATGTAGGGTGGAAAAGCCAGGGATCAAACCACCGACGTTCCAATTACTAGATGACCAGCTCTACCTCGCTAGCCGCAGCCAACCCACGCCACTGCGCCAGTCAGCGTGTACGTGGAACTCACCCAGAGCCCGGCCCCTAGCCTGGATGCTGGCCCACTGTAGCTGTGGCCCCAAGGTGCTCCTCAGCTCCACCATAGCCTCCTCCATCCACTGAGCCTGTGTGCACCAGCCCTGCAGTACAGCCTCACACACATACTGCAGCGCTGGGGCTGCTGTCTGGTGATCTGAAAGTCCAGTATGCACACTGCCAGCAGACCACTCGCTGAGGACTGGGAGAAGATTAATAATTGGGTATTGTAGTCTACCAAACAATAATAGGGGAACGGCGTATTCCTATGTTTTGGGTGTTTGGAAATATTCTGGGTTAAAAGTTTCAGGGGTTACGCACTGTTCTGGAAACTCCCGGTCGCCAGACCACTGGCGCCCGAATCTCCAGACCAGTCAGAGTGGAGAGAGTCCGGATGAGAGCCACTCCTGATGCTACAGAAGTGATGGGAGACAAGTTAAAGAGTTAATGAAATGTTTGATTAGAGAGAACTGTGTGCAAGATCACATCTGATACCAGATGCAGCAAGCGGGCAGAATATGTCAATCCCTCCTCCTTCTTCAGTTGGAGCCACCATGCCGCACAATTTTTCCCAGAATTCCCTATGATCAGGGGTCAGCAGAGTCTTCTCTGATAGGCTACTGCCTGAAAAGTCAAGGGTAGAATTACAGAGCAGATTAGCAGAGCAGAGAGTTGTGAGTAAAAAAGGATTAAAATTATCATGGACTTTTCAAACAACTTCATTAAAATAAGTCACAAATGGCTTCATAATAAATTTCAGCACTGGATTTTAGTCCAGTTAGACTCAAACAGACCCCAGCAGTGTGTCCACAAATTAATCAATATGGGATGATTGATTCTCACTGTGAAGCAGGTGAATTTCCTCTGTTCCTCCACAAGCTAGCAGGCCAAGCCTCTGAACTGACTGCCCAGGAATGGCCCTCTCCACCTGGTTTAGCAGAGATGAGAGAGTCCCTCTGTGGTCATACACAACCACAATCACATCAGCCTTCACTCCGCTCAACACCAGCTAGATTAAAAAGAGCAAACAAGGAGAAATGTTATTTGTTCATCATCCCATTGTGCATTTTATTTCTACACTCACATGTTTTTATGCCTGCTCTATTTCAGGCATACAAAACAGATGAGATTGGGACGTACCTCATAAGCAGGAATTCTGTTGGAGATGAGCAGTAACAGGGCGGGAGTGGTTGGATGAAGGGGAGAGACTGTGTGAGTCAGTGCAGGTCTGTAGGTGAAGGAGGACAGCGCTCCTCTGGCTTTGGTCTGTGTTTTGCTGGGAAGAAAATGTACAGTACTTTCAACATATATATAATAACATTATATTATACAGCTGTTTTGTGTGCTCATAAATTAGCTGCTTCCTGTACACCGGTATTGATTCAAAATAAAAGTGGCAACCACCAGAACTAAACATGAAGCCAACATAAGAAGTGCCAAAAAGTGCAATTCTCCAATGACCACTTGAAGCTGGCTCCTAAAGTGAGTCACTCCCAATAGATGCTCATGTTAAAAAGCCCAACTAAACAACAGAAATAAATGTGTTTACAAGCTGGTACAAAAATAGGTTTTGGGCTTCAGGGATCAATTTCCTCTTCATAACTGTTGATGTGTAATATCGAGGATGCAAAAAAAAAAAAAAAAAGTGTCCACAAAACAAAACAAAGCATGGTTTGGTTGAAGCTAAGTGAGGATGTTCCAATATGTGGTTAAACAATCACCTGCTAATACCAGAGGCCTGGACTCTCTCCCAGTCCTGAGGCACACTCATGGTGCACTGTCCTCTTTCCAGGCTGAGAGAGAGGCTGGGAGAACCAGCGCTCCTGGGAGGCCAGGAGAGGGAGGGCTGAGGGATGAATGTTATGCCAGAGCTGGGCCTCCCTTTTTGGGTACTTCCACCTCTGGCTATTTCTGGCTTTGTGTAGCAGCTCCAGGCTCTCCTGGTACTCACAGATAGTCCTGCAAATAACACAGAGTATATGCATCCGTCACTGCATATCCAAAGTCAGGCTTTTACAAAGGCAATCATTAGCTACGTGTGCTTAGCAAAGAGTTGGAAAAGCAAGTGCCTGATAATCAATAAAATATATTAATCATAGTCATCAATATTTTGCTCAGCATGTAGTCTATTAATAAAGCAAAGAACAAGCCATGCCGTGGGAAGTGTATACTGGTCCCTTGTTCTCTTGTTTGTAGGGGTTAATCTGAATCACGGTTAGCCTGCTCCTTCACCCAGGACCAATTTGCCTTGGGAGACTCTACCAGGAGCAAATTCCCCTGGCAACAGCTCCTGAGATATCTGGGACACACAAACCCCTCCACCACAATGAGATGGCCATTCATGGCTCCACATTGAAAGGAGCCAGTTGAAGTGGTTCTGACTAAGATGCCCCCTTGATGCCCCTTAGGTGATGTATTCTGGGCATATCCTACTAAGAAGAGGCTTTGGGGCAGACTCAGCACATGCTGGAGAGATATCAGCTGTCTTGGCAACGCCCTGGTATCCCTCAGGAAGAGCTAGAGAAGGGAACCAGCGAGAGAGAGGTCTGAGCTTCTCTGCTAAGACTACTGCCCCTGCAACCCTGACCCGGATAAGAAACAGAAAATGGATGGATGAAAGGCATAATACTCTATGTTCAAAAAATGTGCTGCTATAGTTTTCACGCCTCCTTTCTTTTCCACTTACTCTTCTCCTCCTGAAGCTTCTCTCTGATTTTCTGCCTGAGCCTCCTCTCCTTCCTCCTCTCTTCCTCTTCCTCTGTCATTCCCGGACACTGCTGATTGAGGTTCCCATACATCTCTGCTGCCTCCCGTGGAGTGAGCCAGTCCAATGTAGAGACACAGGAGCCATAGTGGTTTTTCCATGCACCAAACTCTTTTTCTCCAGGAATGTAAGGAAGGAACCAGCCTCTTCTGATGCACCGGCCTGCCCACAGACAGTCCTAGAAAGAAGAAGAGGATTTTATTTTATTAATGACGCACAAATAAATTTCAGCTCATTTCTGGGCCTCTCACCTGATCAGCTAGAACCCTCCAGTGCCAGCTGACTTGGGCAGCTTTGCAGAGGTCACGGGGGGACAGAAATGACATCACATACAGGGAGAGAAACCGAGGCAGCACCGCCGTGAAGTCCGCTTTAGTCACCGGAACCGTCTCAATCAACACATCCCGACAGTACCTACTCAGATTACAGAGGTTTCCAGCTTTAACCGTGCAACTGTGTTCACTTAACTGGTTACAGTTTCAGGCTGAGATGAATGGTTAGGACAGAAAAAAATGTAGAAACCACGTTACTTGAGCTGTGACTTGGTGCAGCTAGAGAGCAGACAATGCAGCAGGTGTTTCCTCTGTCTGTCCGTCCACAGATCAAACCAGTGCAACACAAGATTCACCCTCTCCTCAAATAACTGGTAGAAAATAGGGTAAGGACACCAACAAATGACACATACAGCACTCTGCCTTCATTTTTAAAAATATTTTGCTTCCAAAGAGCCAGACTTTCTTGCATTTTTAAGTGGTCTTGAGCAGTAGTTCTCTAGGCTTTCTGAAGATCTTTCAAATTTTTTCTTTGGACACTGGCTGCTTTTCCACTCATTTTCACTCCAGTTCTTGTACTTTACCATTTTCAGAGGCATGTTTTTTTTTGTTTGTAAGCCACTAAACACTGAGCTATGAATCATTCAAGCACACAAATGGTTCCTAACTCAAAGGATGAACCAGTGTTGTGTCTACACGTAACAGTTTGACATGAAATAGTATTTTTGCACCAACAAGGTGATTCCAAACGAGCTATTAGCTGGAAACTTGGCATATCTCAGCATGATGCAGTGGTTCCTTAAAAGGTTTGAGCAAATGAGAAGGGAATAACCCTGATTTTCTTTTTTATGTAAGAGGGGTGGGCAGTAAATAAAGGATATGGCCTCGAGCTGCTGCTAATCCTCAAACAGGAAGTAAGTGAAGGTTCAAACTTCACTTCAAATTTGCTGTCTTTCCACTCACGGGCTATGGTAGGACAGTCATGTTCTGCATGCTTTTATTTTAGCCAGAGGACCAAAGCTTCCAATGTACGCAGCTGCAAGCATGCAACGCTGGTTCAATTGGAAAACAATCAGTTTACCTTATAATCAGCATAAACTATCTTTTGTTGAATGTACCTCCACTTGAAGCGCACCTACATCAAATCAGGTTTAAAGGGTTAATTGAAGTCATTAATTTCCCCCTGCTTTGCCACGATAGCATGATGATAGGAAATCTGTAGCGTTCTTGATTTATTTACTTTTTAAAGTTCATATGCGCACCACAACAGATTTTTAGAGTTAGGATTTCAGTACGTAAAGGCCTGCGCTTTACTGCCATGCACTGACACATTGTTGCTAACAAAGTATCACAATTTACCTGCAGGGGGTCAGGATGGTTTACATTGTATTTCTGACCTGCAGGTTGCTCCGCTTATTACTGAGGGGAGTCCAGCTGCTGAAGCGGGTTTCGGTCCGGAGGTCGCCGGCCTGCTGCGGCTCAGAGTCCGTCCCGCGCAGCTGCCACCGTTTCACTGAGCGAGGCGCTGATGCCAGACTCGTCTCCATATGCACGGAGAGTTTAGCCACCTTTGAGTTCCGCTTCACTTAAAGTCCGATCGATCTGCTATCTGATTGAGGTCTCTAAGCCAAATGTTCACTTGCTGCGCTCTGCGGCCGGTCACCTTAGAGACGCATCAACAAAAGGATGAGAAGCTGCATTCCTGCACACAGCGCATCCTGCACATTAATAATTAAACACGCAGGGTTCCCATGTGAGCAATCAAAATAAAAGCGTCAAACTCTACTTGAGCTTTAACACCTGATGCATGAGGGACCTAAGATTATTCCTGTGGCACCCTGTACCTGCCAAATTAGCAATAGTGATCTGTTAAAATCTTTTTTCTTAAATAAAGACAAACTGTATTTATTAACATGTTAAATGTCGTTTTGAAGCATGTTAGTTACACAATATTACAGTACTTTCTTCTTTAATATACACATTATTAACATGGACTCCAAACACTGAACAGCCTGTGCTCGCTGAAATACTTTCAGCAAACATGGTTAAGCTGTTTTCATGCTGATCAGATGCAAAATTATTTTTTTATGATATAAACCAGTAGGTTTGAGCAGTTCTAGCCATCCATACATGTGCATTAATACTCCCTTCTTCTCTTCCCTTTAAGCTGAATCTACTGCACCTCCTTTCTTTTTAACAGCTTACAACTGCAGTCATGAATTCAAACAACTTTATTGAGTCCAAAAAAAAAAAAAAGAGACGTTAACCCCCCCAAACACAAGTTAAAATACAGTGGCCAAAGAAAAAAAAAAAAAAAAAGATTTACAATCAAAGCAGCATCAAATGATTACATCAAAACTTTGAATCCTAAACTCAACATGAAGTCACTTAAAGTTTAGAACCAATAAGGCAAAAATGATTAAATTATAAAATTAAGGCTTGGTTGTGATTGGACATTTGGACTATTTAGTCTTCTCCAGCTTCTAACCAACAACACACCAGTGATAATGTGTGCAGTGCATGTTGTGTGTCGCATGGGCATGTGCAAACATGCTGAGATGGATCGGTATCAGTCCACTTAAGCAAAATCATAGGCAAAAATCGCAAACTGGAGTTGATATACTGCTCCTCTGTTCTCACAACTCACCAAGTATTTGTGTTATTTTTGGCTGGTTCAAAGGATTATTAATCTAAGCTGCTGTTTATAGCTCTAATACTGAGAATTTGAAACTAAAGCCTGTACAGTACCTATACTTTGAAAATCTAGCTATGCTTCTTACCGTGAGGGGACCGAGTGCAACCCAGTAATCTACATACGACCTCTGATCAGTGCCAGAGGAGCAGGTTTACAGACATTTCACTTTCACGTGATCGGCATCACTTTGGTTAGCAATGTATTGCAAATCTGGACTGCTTGGAAATGAGTGCACACACTACAGCCTGATGCACCAAAGCCAATATGCAAACTACACTATACTGCACATTAGCTAAAGATCACAGGAAACACAAACATCCCTCAGTCCTTATACAAGTCACTCCAAATGCAGTCACAGCTCAAAAGCTTATGTGGTGCATCCCTATTAGATTATCCTATAATACATCCACCCCCCCACCCCCCTGTACAGACACGGAACGCTGGCGAGCAGCTTTGCCATCATTTCCATCATCAATACATTCGAGAATCAGTGCCTACAAGATTGCTGAAACCTTATATGGAGGAGAGAAACTACCTAAATCAAAATAAATGATTTGATTAAAATGTATGTATAAAAAATATTAAAAATATAGAAATAATTTTTAAATTTATAAATTATCTATTAAATGTTACATAAGTTGATATTTCTGTTTTAAATTGCTTCTGTATTTATTAAGTAAGTAAGTATGTATGCTCCATCTCTTCCCAAACATACTTTTTTTCCCCCCATTTATGCATATTTGGTTCAGGCTTTCAGTTGGAGGCAGCCACTCCTGATGTTGATCAACCAATACATGACACGTTGACCCATGGCACGTACAGTGGCAGAAAAATGCATAAAGAAATGAAAAAAAAAAGGCAGAAGGAATATTCTTGAGGAGATAAACAGAACATATTCAATGGGGGGATGGGAGAAAACAATTGAATTGAATTTGAACATTGAAGGGGAAGCAAATAAGTAAAAATGAATATGAAGGTAAATAAGTACAGAAGCAACTTAAGACAAATATACAATTTTGATGATCAACTGATTTTTTTCACTATATTTTGGTTCTTTTATAATTGCATATATTTAGTTATTTTACACGTATTGATTATGGCAGTTTCAACCCCCATACTTACAGTCCCCCTAGATACTATAAATGAAACAGCTGGCTCAAATGTGGTTGAGAAATGTTGAGAAGACAAAAATCAGGCGCTCGCAGTCCTCGGGATCTCTTGACTGTCGGCCAGATTCAGTTTCTGACTGGAGAAGCAGCGTCAAGAAATATAGCGGTTACAAAAGCCACTTATTTCAGAGACATTTTGAAAGCAATTAAGTGCTCAAACAAAAGGATACATAGAAGAACTCAGCTCCTCCAGCTGTGGGGAAACAACAAACAAAAAAAAAACTGTTTTACTTCACAGCAAATGCCAAAATGATTGTTGATCATTTCTAGACTTTATCCTGTTTAGCATGAAGCAAGCTGACTAAACTCTTTAAGAGTTTAGGACTTGCCGGAGGATAAGCAGCTAAATCCTCACGGGATACTGAGTAGTTACATGACATCAGTGAGAGGATTATTCAGCAACGCTGTAAAACCGTCAGGCTCGATGCCACGAGCTATGAAAGGAATATTTTATGAATTATGTCACTGAGGCCTTACATTAAGAAGCAACTTGTCCATGTTGGTGTCGCAGGCCGTTTTCCTCTGATCCTCGGGCATTTCATCCACCTCTCCGTAGAGGTCAAAGTGCAAGCGTGCCAGCTTCTCCTGCATCTCTCTCACATGTTCCATTTGGTCAATAGAGCACTCGTTGCCTAAGACATAAAACAGCACAGTTAAAACGGTTCTCAATTTAAGTATCTGCAGTTATCTGGATTTATCATATCTCTCTATATCTGTACAAGATCACTGATATTAGCAGATATGTGTCTGACAGTGT
Organism: Archocentrus centrarchus; assembly: GCF_007364275.1. Classification (NCBI taxonomy): domain Eukaryota; kingdom Metazoa; phylum Chordata; class Actinopteri; order Cichliformes; family Cichlidae; genus Archocentrus; species Archocentrus centrarchus. The sequence continues at coordinate 16,357,515 of NC_044347.1, read as the reverse complement.
GTGCTCTGCTGAATTGTTCTTTATTGTGTGTAAATTACCAAAAGCCTGTAGTTTCCCTGAGTGGAAGTCATTGAGGAGACTGAGGAGGCCGTTCTCCATCTCCTGTACATCTGAAACATCTGTCAGAAAAGAGTGCTGGATGGTAGGTGCTGCCTGGCCCTGGCTCTGACTAGCTTTACCACCCAAACCCAGCTGATATTTGGGTTTATCTTTGACTCCCCTTGAAACGGACAAAAGCACAGAAAGGAGTGATTACAAGTGACAGGGAGCCAGAGCTGATCAGTGACCTCAGTTTTGTTTAATCCTGGGTAAAACAGAAAAAAATGTGTAGCTGTAAAATAGTTTTTACCTCCTGCTCTTGCTCTTCTGGCTGGAGTGAGTCCCCATGTTCTGGCTGTAGCCGACATGCCGTCCGCCGGAGGAAGCGCTATTCTTCCGGCCCGAGCCACCGGACGGAGCCGCCGCGTTGGTGGATGTTCGGGGACTTTTTCTTTTCAGCTTCCGCTCCTCCATAACTTCATGTTATGGTGCTGTTTGGTGAGCTACCCGAGCTGGATAGGTAAACCACGAAAAGCTGACAGGAGGTGCAGCAGTCAGCGATGTAAGCCCAGCCCAGTGGCTAACCGTACAGTCAGCCTGGCAGGGTAGGCAAGCTAACGCTAGCTCAACAGCGAGCTAGTCGGCTAATCGTCAAACTTCTGACACAGCGTTTAAGCCACGCAGCACAAACATAAGCCGATCAACATATTTACTCCCAATAGCAGCAGATAAAGCTATAATTCAACTCTACTCGTGACAAATTTTTCACGAGATTAAAATATTTACAAATTGATAGCAATGTCCGAACGTACCCCGCAGGCTAGATGGCTAGCTCCAAACTCCTGAAAACTTCCTGTTTTGGTAGGACGGAGCAGATCGGGACCGCGTTCCAAACCGTAGCGCTTCACGGCCACTATTCACAACCAAATGAAGTAAAACAAGCAGAGTAATGAAATTAAAATATGAGTATAAGTTTAGAAAACAACAAAAATACTTATTTTCAAGTAGAACAAAGTCTTCGTCCTGCTCTGTAGAGTCCCCCTGAGGTCCCCACGCCCCGGCTGCATTCCATTATAGTTCGCTATTTTCTCACACATACAGTAGTATTTGTTTTTGAGGGTGTTGGCTAATAATATTTTACAAGACAGTTAATATTATTCCTCAAATTTATCTTAATATATTCATTAATTTTGAACTTTTATTTTTTTACTAATTACGATTTGTGTACGTTCATAAACAGAACTTTCTTCTTTGAGGAGAAATTATTATTTTTTCTTTCTTTTTTTTAAATCAGTGTTTTCCCCCTCACTATGAAGCACATTTTGCACTTTGAAGTATAACTGTGCAGACTCGCTAATTTTGTCACTGAGCTAACAGAGGTGCGGTTGCTTCAAGTAGCCACAAGAGGGCGACAGGTGAACATCCAATCATGAGTCCCTTCCTCTCCCCTTTTCTTAATTAAGAATTCTTTGCTGATAAACATAATGAAAAGAGGCGCTTTGTACACTTTAATTGTGCATATTTTCATAAATAAAAATGAAATTAAAAACACTGCTTAACTGAATTCCAGAAAGACCATTCAGGTGACTGACAACGCCAAATATTTGGCACTGAATGAGGATCTGAGTCTGTGTGTGTTTAGGGGTGCGCGTGCAATGCCATTCCAGTCCTAGTCTTGAATAGCTTCATAAATAGCTGATTTATTTACTTTAACTGGCACAGAATTATTTTTTTTTTTTTTCATTGGGGGGGATTCTTCAGATTTTCAGCATTTGCAGTTGCATTGCTGTCCCTCATTTGTGTTGGGCATGTATTTATGTTATTTAAGAGAGAGAGAAAAAAAGGTCATCAGGAGGGGGCACACACACACACACACACACACACACACACACACACACACACACACACACACACCACACACACACACACACACACACACACACACACACACAGAGATAAATGCTTAATGTGTATTAGAAAATGAATTTCAGTTTGCAGCTAAAAAAAACCCCTAACTTCCTATCAAGGGGTCAAGTTAAAATTGTGACCCAATGAGGAAATGTAAAATATCATATCATTATATACACTTAAAAGCTATGTTTCTCATGTCTGTCCCTTGTTAAACGACTGTGGCTGAATTCTGCCGTCTCGCAGATGTTTTTCTGAACCTGACTCAGGAAATGACACACAGTAGATGCCTTGATGTAAACCAGCCTGCACATCAGCCTCGCTGCTGCCACTAATTCATTTACACACATTAACTAGATTCACTGTATTTAAAATGTAGCTAAATGGCATTGTGGGGAGTTCACAAGAAACAGTACCCGGGGACCTTAATGAATCTGGATTTACACGTTTTTTTCCTTGCCCTTCGGTGTGGCTCAGTCCTTCTGGCTCCTCACCCTTAGTTCCAACATAATTATTATTTATTTTTTTTCATCATTATTTTTCATAGGGTATTTCTGCGATCGATAATCAAAAATGTGGAAGGAAATTCTCGGATTTTTGGAAAACTACCTGGTGTGGAAAATGAACTTGAGCTAGTGGGTAATTTTCTCTCTTTCCTCTCTTGTTTCACTCCATCCTTCCTGCTGGAGTGTGTGTTTACTGCGTGACAGTGGCAGAGTGAGCTGAACCGGGATAAAACGTTACAGATGAAAACATTTAGACTGTCGCGTCCATGCAGCCATTAACTTAGCAGATATGCACACACACATACACACACACACACACACACACATGCACCTATCTCTCATCAGTAATTGCAGTGTAGGTGCTGTTTGGAGAGCTAGCTACTAGTTACAGCCAGTTCATCCCTTTCTCGTGGGCATGGCTGCTTGAATATGCATTGGATTGTAAATGAATGACAACTCGTTTAATTACACACTCGCTCTTATTCCTAATTCTAAGTTACCTGCTTTTCTGATGTATTATTCGGGAATTTTATCAGACAGAGTGTGCCTATCAAACACTGCAATCTGGGATTAAAACAGATCACAGTTAAGCTGATATGTGAGTGCATTTAATAAGAAAAGCTACACAATCTCGTTTCAGTCTGTCTTGTATGAAGTTATTATTTCACTAAGAAGTCTCTCTCTTTCTCTCTGAGGGCCTGACCCACAACCAGTGCTCATGTTATATCAATCAGAAATAAAAGCATGAAGGACGCGCTGTTGTTACTATTCATGCTCTGCGTACGGCCCTGTTCGATACTGTATGTACCCCCCACTGTGACAGGACACACATGAAGCAAGGCACTTTGTGTGTCTGTGTGTGTGTGTACATGCCTATTGGAAATTGGGGTTAAGCAGAAGGTTACAGGTGTGTATGTGTGTATGTGTGTGTTTTCATTCCTGAAGTTGTAACTGAAAATCTTTTTTTTTAATCTCTTCATTTACTTTATAAACACCCCCCCACACACACACACGCACACACAAACACACACAAGTGACCAAAGGGTTTTCTATTAAAAATGATGACATTTATATCATACTCAGTCTATTGTATGAATACATGTTCTGTGTATGAGGGAGCGAGACATCTTGTCCTTGTCTTTTATTTGTCTTCCATACAAGGACGGGGAACAGCGGACATATTGGGAATGGCAGAGAGGACTGGGGGGAGACAGGGAAGGCAAAACAATAAAAGAAAAGCAATTTTTTTTATTATTCTTTTTGTACACTTGATTGACTTCAATAGAAATATTACTTAAAGTATTTTGATGTGGGATTTTTACATGCAGTGATGGAGAGTATCTCCCCACTTTTAATGTCGGACTGCGTTTAACATTTAATTACTTACACACACCAAACAGGATCCAAACAGGTGTTCAGTTTAATAACTGCCTTCAAATTAAATTGTTTTCAACTTGTCACAGACATATCCATGGAAGAGGATTAGAGCCACTAAGGAAAATGTTTTTGGGTCTTGACTTTTCAATATTATAACTTTACTCTTTTCTTTTTTCATAGTTCAGAGAGAAAAAGTCACAATTCTGGAAACAAAAATCAAAAAAAAAAAAAGAAAAGACTTTAATCTGGGAATTCAGACTTTATTCTAAAAAAACCCCAAAAGAATGAGACTTTTTTTACATAGTTCAGAGGTTAAGGTCTGAATTCTGAAAAAAAGAATAAACTCAGAATTTATTTTCCAGTGGCCCTAATCCTCTTCTGTACATATGAGACCAGGCACAGTGTTAATGTTGATGGTAACCTTTTTTTTAATTGTCCTCTCCAGCTGCATTTAATAATAATAGCTTTTAGTAAGTAAGTGATAGTTTCTGAAACATGCTGGTCAGTATAAGCTGTGAAAAGAAACTGACACATGACAGTTCTAAGACATTATTTGGAAGCCAAATGTCTTACAGTTAATATCAGATCATTCTTGAGCTCTGTAGGCTGCCAGTACAGATTGTATTAATATATTCTCATAAATATACACAGACAGTTAATAAAGTCTGTTAGAGTTATCCTGAAAAGGGAAAATGATGCAGTGATTGTTATGAACTTGCATTTCAGAAACTATTTAACTTATTGTGAAGACTCTTATTGTAGCTGCACTGATGCTCCTCCGGGCTGCAACACTGCTGACAGCAGTGAGTTTGGATCCACTCTGCTGGACAAAGCACGTGATGATGGGAGGTTAAAAATGAGCCCAAGCATCTTTTTTCTGTATTATCTTCCCTCACTTATGTATCTTCACACATTGGACAACACATACTGATGTATCTGTGATAGGCCAGTATATACTGCTACCATTATTATCCTGGCTTTTTTCAGTACAGTAACAGGCCATTCTTTAGCTGCATTAGCATGTAACAATAATGTTATTTTGAAAAGCCTGAGTCACTGTACTTCAGTTTATTGCTGCAGTAGTATTTAATAATACATTTACTTATTATGTAAGCGAATTAAGATCTCACACAATACATCCAATTTTCCTCTCAAACTCTTTGGTCGCTCTACATATCCTCGCATCTCCTCTTAAACTTTCGTCTCCCTCTCATTCAGTTCTTCCCCCCTCTCCTCCTTCCTCCTCCCCCCCCTGCCCCTACCCACTGGCCTCTTCCTGTCCTCCTCTCACCACTCTGTAGAGGGTCCAAGGGACATTTGGCTGTCCCCTGCCTCGAGGGGGTCCAGGAGATGCAGACGTTTTTGGCAGGCAGGCACAGGGAAGCCTAGGGGTCCTGACGGGGACTCCTGGACTAAGAAGAGAAAAAAGTACACATCATAAAATGCACCCGCAGTCAGAAACACACATACGCACTCGGGGTGCACGTGCATAAGCCAACAAATGCACAAACAGAGGCGAGCTAACACAGACACAGAGTGACGCGTGTTAATGTGTATGCACACTCATGCACCTACCCGTCAAAACCATGTAATGAAGACACAGCGGACGGTAAATGTGAGAAGGCGAGGGAAGCTGCACCTCTGGGATTTGAACTCCTAAACTGTTGAGTTTTCCCAACTGCTTCCATTCCCAGTCTTAGTTTGGATAGAGCTTTATTTAATAATACAAGGACATTTCTGCCTATTATTTTTATCCAAGTGCCACTCACACTTTGATTTATTACAAAAGTGCCAGATTTTGGTGTGACAGTAAAACTTATCTTAAGTTCAAAGTTCTATAGTATTCACTATAAAATGCTCTGATCTGGATCAGGCAGGCTGTCCTCATTCCCAGGTAGTCAAAAACTGACACGGATTTCTCAGAGGCATGAACGAGGTCACTCACTACATAGTGACACTCGTTCTGGACCCAAATCATATTTGTCTAAACCACCACCAAAAAAAAAAAAAAAAAAGTGGTCTTGGTAGTCACATTTATGTATTTGTTTTCTCCAAGTTATAATGAAGATAGAACCCAGTTTGGAGTTTCTTCTGCACTGTATTTCCTGTCGTGTGAGAGCCAGACTCAGAGGCAGAGCAGGTGATTGCAGTGAATCCAGTAAGTAAGATTCAGCGACAGATGAAACTGCAGCAACTTTACAATAAAGCACTGAGGATGGGGAAATGGCAACAGGTGTGCAGGTGAACTGCAAAGCAGGGGAGTTCAGTACATGCCAGAGAGACTCATGGCTGTGAACACACACAGATTACCATCATGGAAAATACAAACAAACAAAAACATCTTTAAAACACTTCTTAGCTGTGCACTCCTATAAATTGTTGGTTTAATGACCAACGTTTTGCTCATTTTAATTATCCTAATTAAAAATGAACTCTTATTTATCTTTTATTAAATCTAGGTGCAGCCCTCCAATTCATCCACTGTATGAAACAAGCGGTTTTAGCTCGTCTCCCTTTAAGGGTGTTTTCACACCTGCGCTGTTTAGTCTTTTTAAATCATACTCTGGTTTGTTTTCCCCTTTGGTGTTGCTCATTTGTGCAGATGTGAGCACGGTAATTGCACTCGGGTGTCGACCGAAATAACTGCACCGACACCCTTTCGAGGAGGTGGTCTCAGTCCGGTTCTAAATGAACTCCCCAGCGGTTTATGGTGACAGTGTGATCTGACCTTGATCAGCCTACTGCCAGGTGTACGCTGCAAATTTTTAGCTAAAATGTTTGCATTCTGGGGTGCGGCAGAGTGTCAAAGACGTGCAGAGTACATAAACTGTAGCAACTAGCTGTAAAATCAATAAAACCTTCCAGATAAATGTGAGGCAACGAGTCCAGAGCACCCCAGAAGAGCATCTTCTTCCTGTATTTATTATTTTTTTCCCACCCCCGGACACATGTGGCCAACGAAGCAGCCTGAACATCCTCATGTGGTTTGTAGTGATACATTTTGGTTTGTTTGGAGTTTCGTCTGTATGAAAGGACACCAAACCACGGGATCGACCTACAACTTTACAAACTCATCAAGTGATTCGCACCCATAGGCACTATAAAAGATGGATGTAACTCCTGTGATGTCACCCATTGGTTTTGAAGTACCGTTTTTAAGCTTCGAGATGAGCATTTCCACTGTCACCATCTTGGTTGCAAAGAAAATAAAAACCCATTGTGACAAGGAGAGGCGTGTCTTACTGTGAAACCACACACTCATTGACTACTGACAATCGTTAGCCGATGAGCACAGGTAATCTTCCATTTTGAAAGATAGTATAACCAGGATTTACAAAACAGACTTAATTTTTTATTCAGTATGACACAAAATGAGCGAGTTAGCACATAAACTCAGTAGCAAAGTGTTTACAGAGGTCAGGACAGAAAGCTGTTTTCCCATAGACTTCTATAGGACCCAAAGTCTTTTTGCATCCATGGCTCTCACCATCTGGTGGCCTTCAGATAAATGGACCTGTACTTATTTAGTGCTTTTCTGCTCTAACTGAGCACTCAGAGCACTTTTTACTACAAGCCTCATTCACGCAACCGCACACACATTCATACAAGTGCTTTTTTTCTATACCTAAGCACCTTGTCTAACATTTGTACACAGACTCACTCTCCAGTGGACGCACGGGAGGCAAGTCAGGGCTTGAAATCTTGGTCAACATTTAGACTGGAGTAGCCGGGGGTCGAACCACCGATCTGATTGGTAGACAAGTTTAAGGCACTTCTGCATTGGCTTCATTTTTCTGACTGATCATTTTTTTTACTGCCTATGTTTGGACCAGAGTAAACAAACTACGGTATAGGAGTGAAACGCCCTAAGAGTGGCTGCCCCGCACAAACAACAGATTTTGAACAGTAGGTGGGCGGGGCTTTTGTGCCCTCAGCCAAAGCCTTGCACCTGAAAAGATCATATTAAGGGTATTAAGGGTATCTGCTCTCTATAACATCACACACTGACCTCATTATTAGAAATGTTGGCTTAATTTGAGCATCCAATACTGTAACAGTATATAGTATGACAGAATGAATATGAGAAAGTCCAAAGAAAGGATCAAAATCTATGCAGATGAATCAGATCTGATATTGTTTTTTTTCCATGGTTAATGCAAATAGAAATGTGTTAGTAGTGGCTACAGTTTTATCAGATTTCCTTGAACTCTCTGGAAACTGCAAGAAATTTCTCTATGTTCATCATGCAGTAATATAATCAGTATTTTCTCAATCCCACCGAGTCTTGTAATTTTGAGTGTCAAAATTCAAACCCATAAATCAGATACAAAAAATTGTATGAAAAAACTGTGGAAAAAGTATCATAAGAAGGCCAAAGAAATATAAAACATGACTTGCTTAGATGGACAGTTTTGGTGATGTGACTATCCTCCTCTCCTATCACTCGCGTACCTCTGAGACCACTCATCTGTCTATTTTCCCTCTCCACTCTCCTCTGTCTCCCGGGTCTCTTCAGAGAGATAATACGCTGGTCATCAGGGGAGCAACAGAGCGAGGGGAGATGGAGATGCAGGGCTAATTGCGGGGTGTCGTAGCTCAGCGGCGCGGCATTGCCCACTGTTTTGGCTCAGCCGTAATTACCTGGTAGTCACAGATGTTTCGTGCCATTGTTGAATGCCCAGACAGAGAGGAAGGGATAGATAGATGGACGGAGAGGTGGGGGAAACAGAAAGAGGGAGTAAGGTTGTGCCAGCCAGCTGCAAACTTCTGCACATGAGCAAAGAAACAGCTACCAGACACTTTCTCTCTCTGCATTTATTCATCCATCTTTTTTTACCCATTCTTTTATTCATCTCTTTCAATCCATTATCAAAGCAACCCTTTTATATTTGCACCTTGAGTGTTGATGGGTGATAATAATTCTTTTTGTGCATGTGTGTGTGCGGGGTGCAGCCTTCCCACTGAGGCAGAACAAAGTAGCGTAATAACTCAGACACTGAGCTGACCCTCTCTGCTGCTCTCAAGTACACTTAATGGAGGTGTGTGTGTGTGTGTGTGTGTGTGTGTGTGTGTGTAGCATGCATGTGCGCCGTGAGTGTGTCTGTCTGTCTGCTGGATTTGAATATGACTGCACTTGCATGCACATACTTGACAGCATGTGTGTGTGTGTTTGTCTGTGCGTGTGCGCGCTGAGCTCACACATGTGTGGATCCCTATGTGTGAATGTATGCTGTTCTCCAGCGTGTGTGTTCAAATTGCTGATCCCCTCCAGGGGTGAATTGTTATGGCTGCTGTTCTGTTGAAATTACTGTTATTTGTTTCCTTTAAAACAAGCTAATTGCAGCATAGCCGATTGCTGTGTGTGTGTGTGTGTGTGTGTGTGTGTGTGTGTGTGTGTGTTTATTCGTGTGTGCATCAATTTGTTTGCTTCCTTGTTTATTGTTTGTTTGTGTCGCATTGCAGACCCCTCCAATTTCTTTAGCATGGACACATTTTCACTCCCGCGTCAAAACTCATTCTGGTGCAGCTGTTGGGCGGCAATTTGACTTTTTAGCCAATTCCTTTTTTTCTTTTTTCTAAAACTCTTCTGCTTAACAAAAAGGAAAGGAAATTATCGGCACATAAATTGTATTACAAAAATAAGTCTCTCCCTGTGAGAGTGAATCGATCACATTTAACTCAGGTCTTTTTTTTTATTAAGTGGTTCATTTACTAAACAGCCTTGTTTATGCCTTCTCAGGTATTTTTCTCACCAGTGAGCTCTTGTTAAAATACTACAGCAAGTAAATGAGCACTCAGCAACATGCATTAGTAAATCTTTCTAACTGACATTTTCTTCCCCTTATCCAGTTCAGGGTTGTGGGGGGTCTGGAGCCTATTCCAGCTGTCATAGGGCGAAAGGCAGGGAACTCCCTGGACAGGTTGCCAGTTTGTCGCAGGGCTAACAGAGACAGAAAACATTCACGCTCATATTCACACCTAACCCCATGCATGTCTTTGAACTGCAGGAGGAAGCTGGAGTACTTGGAGAGAACCCACAGAGACAACATGCAAGCTCCACATAGAAAGACCCCAGACTGGAATCAAACCCACGACCATCTTGCTGTGCGGTGACAGTGCTAACCATTGTACCACCATGCCACCTCAAAGCATATCCATATGAGAATTTTTAACAGATACAGTACTGTGTAAAAGTCTCAAGCCACACCTCATATCTTTATATTTTGCTTCCAGCAAGTCAGACTTCTTGTCCTTAAAAAGAGAGGCTTTCAAAACAATGTCTTTAGAGGAAAGCCAAACACTTTAACCTTGGGTGTAATGCAGAGCCATGGTCCTCCATCCATTCACCAGGTGCTGATTCTGGCCCATAGATCTTAGGAGGGCAGATTTGGTCCGGTTCAGATTCGGGAGATAGTGCTGGATGGAAGATACAACCATTTCTCCCTCCTGGACAGGAAAAAGAGAAGAGTGCACCCCAGCAACGTGAGAGCCTGTTTGCAGAAGAGGTAGATCTATAGAAGCTGCAAATTCCAGGAAACAAAGTTAGAGGAAACCATACATCTTAAAGCAGCTTTAAGCTCTTAATTTGCTCTATCTATTTGGCCATTAGTCTACAGACAGAACTGAGAGGATAGACTGACATTCACTCCCAGTGCCTCACAAAGAGCGTTCCACACTTGAGACATGAATTGAAATGGTCCCATAGTGTAGTGGTTTACACATTTACTGAACAAGCAATAGATCCCTGGTTTGATCAGGGAGGTTGCATCAGGAAGTCTCTTGACTACAGGAGCAGCTGAAAGTAGCTTTTTTTTTTTTTTTTACTTAAGATGCAAATTGAGGACCACAGTCAGGAAACGGGAATGCCATGAAGGTGGAAAACATGATGGACTGAGAGATTGTTTGTTTCTGGGGCTGAGGGGAGCTTCAAAGAGGGCCTCCTTGGAGAATCTGTCAGTTATGGTTAATTCAATTCAATTCAATTTTATTTATATAGCGCCAAATCACAACAAACAGTCGCCTCAAGGAGCAAGAAGCCATTATTACCATCAGACAGAGGAAAACCAATAATCAAATCTAAAGCAATGTGAGACCAAGTGTGACTGGGAGCAGGTGAAGGTTGGAGCCTACCAGCTGGTGGTTGAGAGCTGTTCTTACTTCTAGCTACATATTCTCACAACCTTGTTTAGGGATAGCCACCAAAACGCTTGATGAGTCATGGTGTGACTTACTCCAGGGTGCCAGGTGAATTTTGAGGTGTGGGCCCAGTGGATAACTCACGAGCAAATTGAAGAGGGGATCAACAGATGATCGGGAGGGCCAGAACCACAATCCTGTTTGCTCAGTTCAGCTTGGTGAATGAGATCTTCTATTTCCCACATCAGACTGCCCATGATGCAAGAGGGAGGCAGGATAGTTGCTGGAACTGAGAAGTCATGTTCTGAGGAAGACTGACGGGAAAGAGCATCAGGTTTCATGTTATGGAAACCAGGACAGTAATTACTGGTAAATCTGAATCTTCCAAAAAAAACCAAGCACTACCTAGCTGACTGGAGATAGGACAGGCTTTTGTGGTCAGTAAAAAGAGTAAATGGCTGTTCAAATGCCTCCAACTAATTTTTCCACCCTTCTAAAGCTAGTTTCACTGCTAGCAGCTCGCAATTTCCCATGTCATAGTTCCTCTCTGCAGAGGTCAAATGTCCAGAGAAGAATGGAAGCAACTTGATCTCTGCAAGAGGACTGTCCCATCCCCAGTGTTGGACGCATCTACCTCAACAACTCAGCTGAACTTGCGATGGGGATCCAGTTGAACCAATACAGCATCTGAGGTAAACATGCCACTTGATTTCTTGAAAAGCTGCTTTAACTTCTTGGGGGCAAAATAAATATTTGGAAGGTGAGGTGATTGTGGTGAGTGGCAAAGCTTTCTGAATTCCAGAAGAATCTTCTGTAGAAGTTGGCAAATCCAAGAAGTCATTGTAGTTGTTTCTGTGAGGATGAGGTCAGCGACTCTGCCATTGCTCTCACCTTCTCAGGGTCCACTCTTCTCTTCATCACTTTTAAAGATACATCCAAGGAGGGTTACAGAAGAGACATGAAATTCCCACTTCTCAGCTTTGACATATAACCTGTTTTCCAGGGGGCACTGTAGTACTATTAATGTACTTTTCCATGGCTTGCCTCTCAGTTTGGGAAAGACTGTAAAGGTGGCTGGAGGGAAGAGGGGCTCTGGGGAAGAAAGTTATATGGTCATTGTGGTGGAAGGGACATGGCCTTTACCTTGCTGAAGACTTGGCTGAGATCATGGTACGTCTGGGATTTGCAGTGCATTATGGGATAAGCAGTTCATTCACTGTTAAAAGTAATTATGCACACAGTTCTTTGTACCTTTGCCTTTTATTCATTTTCCTTGAAGTTTTGCATTAGATTAACTGAAATTCTAACCTGATGACAATGGTAGATGAAAGGTCACCAGATCAGCAGCCTATCCTTAATAATAGTTCAGTTTATAACAACACAAATGAACAACTGACACATTTGATACAACCATAAAACTGGTAAAAGAATTTGTCCAGTCTATTCTGAAAATATGTCCTATGTGACTTTAAGTTATTGTAAAGCAGTAGAACACACTTACTTATAAGTGATAATTGTTCTTTGCACAGGTGATCTGGGTGCACACCAGCGCCTCAGTATGTAAAAGCTGGCCTGAAGTTATGATATTCATCTTAGAATTGCAGTCTTTGTTCCATTAAACATTTATAACTGCAACATTTACACTTACACAATAATGTCAAGTGGCTCCTGCATGCATTTTAAAATGTGATATAGTGAAAGAGACTGGGGAGGAGAGAGAAACAACAGCAACTACAACAAAAAGAAAGTAATCCCATGCTAGAGTTGAGTGGGTTAAGTATGTGTGTGTATGTGTGTGTCAGTGTTAAGTGGGACATCTCAGACAGACAGGCCATCCTCTAACAGGCACCCGTCTCTGCCAGGCAGGTGAGCCAGTGTCTCTTTCTCACATACACGCGCCTCTGCCAGCTCCTTCACGTCCCCCTGTGCCAGGTATGTCTACGTGCCGTCTTTGTATGCGAATGAAAGCGTGGCAGATCTGACGAGGAAGAAAATACGCGCACACACACATTCTCACGGGGGGAAGAGAAGGGACGAGAAGAGGAGAGGGGGAAGAAGAGGTGGCCTCGCCTTCCCTCTCATCCCTCAATCCAACACTTCTCCTCCTTTCGTTTGGTTCCATTCGTTTGTCAGTACTTTCCGTTTTGTGCCGTTCCATGTGCTGCTGCTCTGTCTCTGCCTCCACTCTTCTCCTGTCCTCTCTTTCTTTGCGCTCCATCCTTTTTCTCCCCCATCGCATTGCTCTCTTTCTTTCCCATCCATCCTCTCTTTCTCCTCGCCTCGTTCCAGTTTCCAAGTGCTTGGACGGGGGCTTACTGCTCCGGTCACTGCTCAGGGAGTACGGTGAGCTAAAGTAGGCTCAGCGTAGAAGAACATCACACACGCAAACACACACTTGAACAAACAAAATGAAACTGGCCCTTTCTCTTGCTCCAATTTCAATTGTGTCTTGTGTGCTACCTGTGTATGTCTCTACCTTCTCCAGATCCCAAAGCTTATCTGTACACGCAGCCTAGAAAGCATTATGAGAACTGGTCTGACATCATACATATCCAAACACCAAGCATTCAGAGATAAGCCTCCCTGTTCCTATCTCAATCAGTTACTCACCACTCCAGGCCAAACAAAGTTCAGCACAACAGAAAGGCATGAAAGTTCAAACCAGCAGAAGAGAAATGCTTCTCTTATTGATGCATCTGCAAATAAAAGTTATGACAAAGTAAGTGAAAAAACTGGCAATCTGATTTGTTATGCACAGTTGCATAAATATCTTAAGTTAGAGGTGGAATGGAGCACCTGGGTGGCTTAGTGGTGAAGCTGGCGACCACATACATATGCCGCGTTGTGGTGCAGGTTTGAGTCCCGGCCTGTCACCAGTTTGCCCACATGTCTTTCCCCCATTTTCTGTCTCTCTACTGTGGATAAAAGCCACTGTGGTCAAAAATGGGGGAAAACAAAAAAAGGTTACAGGTGGGATACTTGTCTGCATAGTCGTCTAATGCTGAGAAGCAAGTCTATCTCATGAGCTGTTATTGCCAAATTTCACCCAAATCTGGCTGAAATTATTCTTTTCTTTGTCCACCAAAAGGGTATGGATCTCCTGTGAAAGTCAGCATTACTATGACTGCATGATTAAAGATTAGCATGCACTGAACACTCAAGCCATCCTCAAGGTGTGTACACCTAAGAGGTAACAGGCAGTCAATGAAATTTTCCAAAGTGATGACAGGAGAAGTTACTGCTAACAATGCAAAGTGGCCAGGTACCAACGTAAACTAATAATTTGATGGGAACAGTCTGGGAGATCCACTAGTAGATTGCGTTACAGTCATGTGTAAAATAAAGATTTTCACAGAACTCTATGTAGTCCTCTGAAAAACTAAGTTCACCCAATTCAGTGGGGTAAATTTGCTGGGATGTCTATATTGTGTTAACACCCACCGGACCACACTGTCAAACCCTTCGCTTATATAGAGGTACTCACGCTTGCTGATGATCAGTTAATCAAGTGTATAACAGCACCTGGTAGCTACTTATCCTCTTCATTTCTATGGAAGCCGATAGGGTGTATTTAATTAGTCACAGGACTATACATGTGGACAGGGCTTAAGTAAGTGCTAAAAGGAATAAATAAAGGAATAAAGTTTGCACAACTATATATGGCTCCCAGATTGTGAGAAATGTTATAGATAATATTAGTCTAGATTTACACATGGAAGATACTTCCAGAAGATATGGACCACCATTATCATTTGTTTGAATTTTTATGTCTATGTTATGAATGTTAAATCAAAACACTATGAAGTTGTGTAAAGCTAAAATTGGCAGCAGAATTCAGTATGAAGACCATCATGTGATGCTTTGTTAATAAAACAAAAAGAGAATATGGATGCTGTAGAGACATACGTGAGAAATTTTAAGTTAACACATGACCTAAATTTTGTTTTATCCGTACATTAATGGTCAGACGTGTTGAGAAGATATGTCTGAGCTGTGTCAGTTTTGCTGTATTACTTTCTGTTAGCCAGTACAGTCTTTTGGGGGAGTTAAATGAGTGATTTGCCAGTGTGTAAAAGAATGACCAAATCTTTTTTCCTTCTGCTTATACTTACCACTTCTGCCTTTTTGTTTTCATAATTTTTATCAACCTCTTCCTTCTTCCTCATCATTGCCTTCCTCATTGCATATTGATTTCGTCTAACTCTCCAGGTGTGTACTGACCTTTCATATGAGGTGCTCGTTCTTCAAGACTTCAAGAGGTGAGAATGATTGATGTCTAATCTTTGATATCCTCTGAAGATGTGTGAGCATGTGTGCACAGTGTACATTTCTATGTGGGTGTATGGGTGGGTTGCTTAGGACCTCCTACAGTTAAGGAGCCAAAGGTCCTCAGGGTATTAGAGCAGGAGATCAGGGAGCCAGTTCACACACACACAAACACACTTAACATGTATAAACACATTCATGCACATTGTGGTGTCTCAGCGACCTCTTGGTGAGTTCAGTGGCAAGGCGTGGTGAGAACAGTCGTTTGAACCTCTAGATCTTAAAGATCATAAAAACACACATACAACCACACACAGATTAAATGCTGAAAGAAAGGAACCATTTTCCTCATGGGGGTTCAGAGGTTCACCCAACCATAGTATATGTAATATATTTTTTTAAAAATCCCATAGGTAGAATGCTATCTCCACACTGAGGTGGTTAAAATGATAAGACTTAAAGCTGAAGTCAAAGGGATAGTCAGTATCAAATGTACAATTAAAATAACAAACAAAAGTAACAAGTAACATTAAGTAACAATAGTAACAAAATTACAAAGGTAACAAAGTACCAAAAGTAAGTACCATGAAGCAACAAAAGTAACAAAGCAAGTAACAAAGTAACAAAAGTTAGTAATAAAGCAAGAAAAGTAAGTAAAATAAAGCAAGAAAAATAGCAAAGCAACAAAAGTAACAGAACAACAAAGTAACATAAAGCAACAAAAGTGAGTAACAAAGCAACAAAAGTAACAGAACATCAAAGTAAGTAACATAAAGCAACAAAAGTAAGTAACAGAACAACAAAGTAACATAAAGCAAGAAAAGCAAGTAACAAAGCAAGAAAAGTAACAGAACAACAAAAGTAAGTAACAGAACAAAAAATAAGCAATGAATGTAAGTAAAGCAAGAAAAGTAACAGAACAAAAAAATAAGCAACATAAAGAAACAGAAGTAACAAAGCAACAAAAGTAACAGAACAACAAAGTAAGTAATATAAAGCAACAAAAGTAAGTAACAAAGCAACAAAAGTAAGTACCAGAACAACAAAGTAACATAAAGAAACAAAAGTAAATAATAGAACAACAAAGTAAATAAAATAAAGAAACAAAAGTAAGTAATATAAAGCAAGAAAAGTAAGTAACAGAACAACAAAGTAAGTAAGATAAAGAAAGAAAAATAAGTAATAAAGCAACAAAAGTAATTAAGAACAAAAAATAACTAATATAAAGCAACAAAAGTAAGTAACGGAACAACAAACTAAGCAACACGAAGCAACACAAGTAAGTAACAAAGCAACAAAAGTAACAGAGCAACAAAGTAAGTAACAAAAAGGAACAAAAGTAAGTAACAAAGCAATAAAAGTAAGTAACAGAACAACAAAGTAACATACAGTAAAGCAACAAAAGCAAGTAACATAGCAACAAAAGTAAGTAACAAAGCAGCAAAAGTAAGTAACAGAACAACAAAGTAACAAAAGTAAGTAACATAAAGCAAGAAAAGTAACAAAGCAACAAAAGTAAGTAACAGAACAACAAAGGGAAGTAACATAAAGCAAGAAAAGTAAGTAAAGCAACAAAAGTAAGTAACAGAACAACAAAGTAACATACAGTAAAGCAAGAAAAGCAAGTAACATAGCAACAAAAGTAAGTAACAAAGCAGCAAAAGTAAGTAACAGAACAACAAAGTAACATAAAGTAACAAAAGTAAGTAAAGCAACAAAAGTAAGTAACAGAACAACAACGTAACATACAGTAAAGCAACAAAAGCAAGTAACATAGCAACAAAAGTAAGTAACAAAGCAGCAAAAGTAAGTAACAGAACAACAAAGTAACATAAAGTAACAAAAGTAAGTAACATAAAGCAAGAAAAGTAACAAAGCAACAAAAGTAAGTAACAGAACAACAAAGGGAAGTATCATAAAGCAAGAAAACTAAGTAAAGCAACAAAAGTAAGTAACAGAACAACAAAGTAACATACAGTAAAGCAACAAAAGCAAGTAACATAGCAACAAAAGAAAGTAACAAAGCAGCAAAAGTAAGTAACAGAACAACAAAGTAACATAAAGTAACAAAAGTAAGTAACATAAAGCAAGAAAAGTAAGTAACAGAACAACAAAGGGAAGTAACATAAAGCAAGAAAAGTAAGTAAAGCAACAAAAGTAAGTAACATAAAGCAACAAAAGTTAGTAAGAACAAAAAATAACTAATATAAAGCAAGAAAAGTAAGTAAAGCAACAAAAGTAAGTAACATAAAGCAAGAAAAGCAAGTAACAAAGCAAGAAAAGTAACAGAACAACAAAAGTAAGTAACAGAACAAAAAATAAGCAATGAATGTAAGTAAAGCAAGAAAAGTAAGTAACAGAACAAAAAAATAAGCAACATAAAGAAACAGAAGTAACAAAGCAACAAACGTAACAGAACAACAAAGTAAGTAATATAAAGCAACAACAGTAAGTAACAAAGCAACAAAAGTAAGTACCAGAACAACAAAGTAACATAAAGAAACAAAAGTAAATAATAGAACAACAAAGTAAATAACAAAGAAACAAAAGTAAGTAATATAAAGCAACAAAAGTAAGTAACAGAACAACAAAGTAAGTAAGATAAAGAAAGAAAAATAAGTAATAAAGCAACAAAAGTAAGTAAGAACAAAAAATAACTAATATAAAGCAACAAAAGCAAGTAAAGCAACAAAAGTAAGTAACAAAGCAACAAAAGTAAGTAACGGAACAACAAACTAAGCAACATGAAGCAACAAAGGTAAGTAACAAAGCAACAAAAGTAACAGAGCAACAAAGTAAGTAACATAAAGGAACAAAAGTAAGTAACAAAGCAATAAAAGTAAGTAACAGAACAACAAAGTAACATACAGTAAAGCAACAAAAGCAAGTAACATAGCAACAAAAGTAAGTAACAAAGCAGCAAAAGTAAGTAACAGTACAACAAAGTAACATAAAGTAACAAAAGTAAGTAACATAAAGCAAGAAAAGTAAGTAAAGCAACAAAAGTAAGTAACATAAAGCAAACAAAGTAAGTAACAGAACAACAAACTAAGCAACTTGAAGCAACAAAGGTAAGTAACAAAGCAACAAAAGTAACAGAGCAACAAAGTAAGTAACATAAAGGAACAAAAGTAAGTAACAGAACAACAAAGGGAAGTAACATAAAGCAAGAAAAGTAACAAAGCAACAAAAGTAAGTAAAAGAACAACAAAGGGAAGTAACATAAAGCAAGAAAAGTAAGTAACAAAGCAATAAAAGTAAGTAACAGAACAACAAAGTAACATACAGTAAAGCAACAAAAGCAAGTAACATAGCAACAAAAGTAAGTAACAAAGCAGCAAAAGTAAGTAACAGAACAACAAAGGGAAGTAACATAAAGCAAGAAAAGTAAGTAAAGCAACAAAAGTAAGTAACATAAAGCAACAAAAGTAAGTAACAGAACAACAAACTAAGCAACATAAAGCAAGAAAAGTAAGTAACAAAGCAAGAAAAGTAAGTAACAAAGTAACAACAGTAAGTAACAAAGTAATAACAGTAAGTAACTATGCAACAAAAGTAAGTAACATAAAGCAACAAAAGTAAGCAACAAACAACAAAAGTAAGTAACATAAAGCAACAAAAGTAAGTAACATAAAGCACCAAAAGTAAGTAACAAAAAGGAACAAAAGTAAGTATCAGAACAACAAAGTAACATAAAGCAAAAACGTAAGTAACAGAACAACAAAGTAAGGAACATAAAGTAACAAAAGTAAGTAACAAAGCAATAATAGTAGCAGAACAACAAAGTAACACACAGTAAAGCGACAAAATCAAGTAACATAGCAACAAAAGTAAGTAATAAAGCAACAAAAGTAAGTAACAGAACAAAAAAATAAGTAATATAAAGCAACAAAAGTAAGTAACAAAGCAACAAAAGTAAGTAACGGAACAACAAACTAGGCAACATAAAGCAACAAAAGTAAGTAACAAAGCAACAAAAGTAAGTAACAGAACAAAAAAATAAGTAATATAAAGCAACAAAAGTAAGTAACAGAACAACAAAGTAAGTAACATAAAGGAACAAAAGTAAGCAACAAACAACAAAAGTAAGTAACATAAAGCAACAAAAGTAAGTAACAAAGTAATAAGCGGGAGTGAATACTGGTGTGAGAGCAGAATGTCTGTCTGGCAAACATGGACGAGCTGTGGAAAAGAGAGACAGCATAAGACAGGAGCTGAATAACAGTGCAGTGGTAGTAAGTTAAGGGGTTGTGGCTGGTGGGGAGTTTCCAGGGCCTGGTAACAGGGGTGAGTGCAGACCGGTGTGATCCATGGGGCTGGCAGGCGGAGGCTGGAGAGGTGGCAGCCGAGAATGCTGGCTCCGTGGCTAGGCTGAGTTGGTCTGTGATTCCGAGGATATGCAGCAAAAAGGAGTAAATTGGTGAAGCAGGAGAGGACAGGGTTACAGGCAGGCAAATGAGACTACTACATGAAAGACTAGCTTGCTGGATTATCACCATGGAAGTTGTACAATCTGGAGGTGAGTCTGCATCTCAGCCACTCCTAAATACTCCAGGCCTTGAGTAATAACCAGCCACAGGTATGCACCTTGGCCACAGCCACGAAGGTGGGAACACAACCGCCCGCCCCCTGGGCCATCGGGAAACAGACAGACACACCCACATACCACCCGGCCCGGCCCGACCCATGACACTTTGTTACTTACTTCTGTTGCTTTGTTACTTACTTACTTTTGTTGCTTTGTTGATTTATTTTGTTGCTTTATGTTACTTACTTACTTTTGTTACTTTGTTACTTACTGTTGTTACTTAAAGCAACAACAGTAAGTAACAAAGCAACAACAGTAAGTAACAAAGCACTAAAAGTAAGTTACACAAATAAGTAAGATGAAGCAACAAAAGTAAGTAACTTAACTTTAATGTTGAATATGGAAAGTGAAAGAGCAATTTGTGCAGTGCTAATTTAACATTATTTATTTATGCATGATAAAAGATGGCATGGTGAAGGAATGGTGAAAAAAGGATGCATGTGAGAGAAATAGTTATGTACAAAAAAATGAAGAATAAGGAGGGGATACAGTAGGAAGAGGGGGAGATGAAGGAGAGGAGAAAAGTCTTTAATGTGTGTGGGTCTTGTAAGGTCATACAGGGGCTGGGGAGGGAGGGGAAAAGGTTACAGGAAAGGTTACCATGATTTATTTAATCACTGATCCATCAGAAGCAGCCCACACATACACACACATACGCACAAACACTAATTCCCTCACACAAGAAAACAATTATCTCCAACTTGCCTTTTTTTCACACGTATTTACCAGTTTAATGTCTGTCAGATTAAAAAACAGAAGGTGGAGAGAGAGGGGTGGCTTTCTCGTCTACCAGTTATAGAGAAAAAGAAACTAGAGAAACTAGATTTCATCTAAAGGTGTAATAATGGAAAAATAACCTGACGAGGAACTTTAAAACAGCATACGCAATATGGACAAAAGTCATTGGGCATCACAACATTACACGCCATGATGCTACTGGGGCACAGTTGCTGTGCTGAAGTACAGTGATCCCTCACCTATTGCAGGGGTTATGTTCCAGAGACCCCTGCTATAGGTAAAAACCCGTGAAGTAGCGGCGCTATATTTATTATATATATTTATTAAATATATTTATTTTATTATTTATATATTTTATAAACCCTTCTCACACTCCTATAAACCTTTCCCACTCTCTTACTACAACTTGAATGATGAAGATGATGAATTATGTAGCTGTGCAGTACCGATATCGATGAAGGTGGTGCAGTATCTTCACCCTTGACCATTACTTCTATTTCCACTAAAGGCATAGGCATTATTGCTTCGTCCGAATGATGAACATAGTTATGGGGTGTTACAGAAATACCTATATAACGCAAAATCCCACATTAAAGTGAAAACTCCGCAAAACAGAATTAGTAATATTTTTTTTTAAAAATCTGCAATACAGTGAAGTCGCAATAATTGAACCGCAATCTAACGAGGGACCAGTGTATATAGTGGAGGAGGTTTGGCCAACAAAGCATTTGTCCCTTTTACTCACTATGCCCTCTGCACTTCAGTGTAATCTTGACGTGGTCTGCCACTTTGTGACTGAGTTGCTGTGGTCCCTGAACACTTCCATTTTACACTAATGCCATTTACAATTGATTGTGGAATATCTAGGAGACAGTGAATTGCCAAGAAACTGAGTGCAAACATTCATGAAGGTTTATAGAAAAAGAGCAACAAAGAGCCAAAAGATAGTAAGTATAGAAAGCTTGTTTTTTTGAAAGAAGGTACCAGAGTTTAATAGTGCAGTTACATTTGGAAACAGTCCTCCAACTAAATGATCACATTGGTTGTTACTTTTGGTATTCTGAAACAACCCACAGAAGCAATCCATGTTAGCCTTGGTTGATCCTGTCCTAGAGTCTAGAGTCATTTAGTGGTTTTATTCAGAATAAAATATATTATATGAACCTAAACACGTACGCAGAGCTGTAGCAACTACAGCGGGATAAAGCTGAAGCTATGGGAAAGCGTTGTTGACGCTAGGTTTAGAAGTGAGGTGATGCTCACTGAGCAGCAGTATGGCTTCATGCTGAGAAATAGCACTGCTGCAATATTTGCTTTGACAGTGTTGATGGGAGAAGTACAGAGAAGGTCAGAAGGAGCTGCACTGTATCTTTGTAGATCTAGAGAAAGCATATGATAGGGTGCTGAGAGAGGAACTGTGGTGCTGGATGAGGAAGTCAGAAGTGGCAGAGAAATATGTGAGGGTGGTGCAGGACATGTATGAGGACAGTGAGACAATGGTGAGGTGTGCGCTAGGAGTGACAGATGGGTTCAAGGTGGGGGTGGGATTACATCAGGGATCGGCTCTGAGCCCCTTCTTGTTTGCAGTGGTGATGGACAGGTTGACAGATGAGGTTAGGCAGAAGTCTCCATGGACTATGACATTTATAGACAACATTGTGATCTGTAGTGAGAGTAGGGAGCAGGCGGAAGAGAGTCTGGAGAGGTGGAGTTATGCTCTGGAGAGAAGAGGAATGAAAGTCAGTATAACCAAGACAGAATACACGTGTGAATGAGAGGTAAACAGGTGGAAAGGTTAACATACAAGGAGCAGAGGTAGTGAAGGTGGAGGAGTTTAAATACCTGAGGTCAACAAAGCAACAGACAGTGCACAAGACAGGTGAAGAAAAGAGTGGTGGTGGGTTTGAGAGGGTGGAGAGAGTGTCAGAAGGATAGCAGCGAGAGTGAAGGGGAAGGTTTACAAGATGAAAGTGAGACCTGCTAAGATGTATGGTTTGGAAACAGTAGCACCAACAAAAAGACAGGAGGCCAATGTGGAGATGGAAGAGCTGAAAATGCCCAGATTTTCACTGGGAGTGACCAAGATGAACAGGAAATGAGTACATCAGGGAGACAGCCCAGGTTCAGTGGTTTGGAGACAAAGCTAGAGAGGAAAGGCTGAGATGGCCTGGACATGTGCAGAGGAGGGATAGTGGATATACTAGACAAAGGATGTTGAAGTTGGAGCTTCCAGGCAGGAGGAAAGGAGGAAGACCTTAGAGAAGATTCATGAGTGTAAGTGAAGAAGGACTTCCAGAGGTTTGCCCACAAAGTGACATACTGATTGATTTATCAAAAATCAACACCTTTTTTCATTAAAATAAATACAAATTTAGCATTTTTTTTGTCTGCATTTTAATTGCATTTACAATGTTGCATTAGTCCTACAAGTTGAACTTTAACATAGTTGGACTACTACAGTTATCACAACTGCATTTTGTCAACTTTCCAAAGTATTTTTGGCCGAATTCCCTGTTGGATTTCTAACCTAACCTGATACTGACAGGAGCACTGGGTTTCCTGGAACGTGTAAAGAGGCACTGGAAGACTAAAGAGAATAGGTGAGTGGTGCATTGCCTCTGCATGCAAACGAACTCTCATGAAATATGGACGACTTTGGAATAGTCAATGTAATTAATGTTAGCGTTGAAACAAAATGCCCACCATTGCTGTCATATCACTTGTTTCCCCCCTACACACACATACACACATCTTATCCATAAAGACACAAGGTCGGGTAGATGGATGGAAGGGATGATGAGAGGATGAAAGTGCCACACTCGTTTTTTTTTCTGCCTTTTGTGGTGGAGAATGCCCTGAGGCAAGATTTAACAGAGAGAAGAGACAGACAGAGGAAATGAAGGAGAGAAAAAAAAAGGGGTGCAAAAAAAAAAAAAAAAAAGGAAGTGTCTCAGTGACAGTGCCAACCCCCACCGTCACTTCCCCACCTCTCATTCCCGCCATGTCTACCTCGCTCTGCCTCATTCTCAGCTGCCTCGCTTGAGGCCTCACTAGCCCTTTGTAGGGTGCGACCTTGGTGGTCGCTGAGCTGGTGTGAGCATGCAAGAAACGAGCCATATGGGTGAGACAGAGCGAGAAATAGATGTAGAGATTCAAGGAGAGAGCTATCTAATCCTTGATTTGTCTCTGTGTGCCCTCCCCACCCACCCACCCACCCACCCACACACACACACACACACACACACACACACACACCGTCTGGGCTACATATGTGCTCCTTCACCCCTTTCTCTTGGCCGGGGCCAGGGCCAGTGCCCCTGCCACCTTACCCAGGGCAAGGGCTGCATATGTTGGGAAGGTGGGTACTACAGAGGGGGGGGGGATGGGCTGGGTGGGCAGCAGATGGCTGAGCCCTAAGGCCTCCACTGGTGTGGCCGGTGGCGAGTGTGTATGCGTGTAGTGTAGTGTGGGGGGTGGGGGTGGGAGGTAGGTGAATGTGTGTATGTGCTTTGGAGGTGTGTGCAAATAGGTGGGGGATTGTTGGCCTGCATGTGTGCGTGTGTGTGTGCGTGTGTGCGTGTGTGTGTGTGTGTGGTGTGTGCGCACAAGAGTTTTCTGCTTGGAAGGATGAGTGGACGGGCACCAGTGCAGAAGAACTTCTTCTGGTCACGGTGAGCAAAGAGAAGGAAGGACGAGGAAAGAGAGAGACGGAGAGAAGGGATGCAAACAACGGGGACGCACAAACGAGCAGCAACAAGCGCTACCTGCCTTCACCTCGGTGTTTTTCTCAGAATTAGCATCACCCTCATTTTTATTCACAGGTAGTTTTTTTTTTTGCCTGTAGCAGCAGATCTAACCCATTTGATGGTGCACACTTTGATTCTTCTCATCAGTGTGTTTGGTTTAAGCACTTTAAAAATCGTTATTGCAAGTGATTCCAAAATTATTTTACACTTTGTGTCTCATGTCTTTACTCTGAAATTCTTAAAAACTGCATTTGAGATGCTGTCGGTAGTCTGCAGTGCATGAATGTTCTACCTGCAGCACGGGTGGTGTCTAAATCCTGATTCAGGCCATGTGAATTAATGACACACTTTTGATATGCAAAAAATGAAAAACTATATTAAGTAATATTAATTCATATCCTAGAGGTTTGTTGACTGATGGAAGCAGCAAACGCACTTTGACCGACTAGTGTCACAAATGCATCAGAAGAACAGTTCAAGCATGTGATTAAAGCACAGCCAGCAAACTATGAGGTGAGAGGATTCATTGTGACATGTTAGTGGTTACACTTCTCAGTCACTTACAGTTGGTGCTTGGATTAAGAATATGGCACTTGTACTGTATGTCGATGTAAATGTCATATTCCCTTAAAGACAAAT
Organism: Archocentrus centrarchus; assembly: GCF_007364275.1. Taxonomy (NCBI): domain Eukaryota; kingdom Metazoa; phylum Chordata; class Actinopteri; order Cichliformes; family Cichlidae; genus Archocentrus; species Archocentrus centrarchus. The sequence continues at coordinate 16,332,571 of NC_044347.1, read as the reverse complement.
TATTCGGAACTGCCTACATTTTTCCAGATCATCAATATTTGATGTGTTTTTGTCTTCTTTTAATCAAGCATCATGAAGAGTAGGTGAGAAACGTCCTTGACATTCCTGTGTGCCTTCTGAACATATGCATGGATTCATGGAAGGAGCCGTTCATGTGCACGCATGGCCTCTGGCACCGTGTCTCCTCCCTGCCCTCTAAGGAGGCAAGAAGAAGAACCATCCACACCACCCTTCCCTCACACACGGGAGGGAAAAAAGACATGAGGGAGGAAGGAGATATCAGTTTTGTCCTTCACCTCTCCCACAATCCCCCTCTTCTGCTCCATTACAGAAGAGAAAAGTGTCCCGAAGACGCTCGAAGGTATGACACAGCTGCAACGCTCTGAATCTCTCTCTCACATACACACACAGAGACACACACACCTTGCAGGTATGGGCCAGTTGCCATGCTCTAGATAATAGGCTGTTGAGGATGAAGCTTGTTAGGCAGCAACAGCTGACATGACACACACACACACACACACACACTAGTTGGAAAAGCCAGTGAATGGAGGGCAACCAAGGATGCAGAATTCCTTCCTCTGGCTCTTTCTATATTTCTTTCTTCCTACTTTTCTAATATTTGATTCCTCTGCCATACCTCTTTCACATTTTCCCGTCTCTAGCACTCTCTCTGACAGACGGGTCAGCCTGATGTGCCTCGTGCTTCTCCTAAGAAGACATCACCAACTGTAAAAACTTGCTTGTATTTCTTTTGTAGATGGATATGTGTGTATTGCTTGTGGCCTGTACTGTTCTAAATTCCTTCATTACCCTCTCACAGTCATAGACGCACACATGCACACACCCCACAGACTCCCAGAAGGTCATCCCCTCTGAGATTGTCTGTTTGAAGTGAGGACCTCTGTCGCAAGCTGCTGGAGGCCTGCCTCGCTGTCAGGTGCATTTGTCTGTGTGTGGATTTCTTCACGCATTTATTCTCATGAGTATTTGAGTGGCTAATTGTACGTGGGCACAAATATGTGAATTTATGCTTTTATGGTCTAATTATGCTTGTTTATGTGCTGTATTCAAACTGCGAGTCTAAGCATGCAAGGATGTGTGTGCGTGGAGAGCGAGCGGCACAGGCTGTGGCGTGTCCGTGCCTCCTGGTAATGGATACTAATGGCCCTGGGCAGGCCTCCATGGAGCAGGAGGGATAGATTTGTCTGTTTGACCTCATCCTGCTGCCCTCACCCTGGGAGGGGAGGGTCTGAGGGGTGGGAGGCTCTGTGGGGGTCTGGGTCACCATCAGCATGCATAACCCTCAACATAAACACACACTGTTAGCTGTATAAGTGACAGCGAAGACACGCACGCTTGCATCGCACATACTGGAAGGTTACAGATGCTGCTGAGATGATCAGAGAGGAACAGTATTCCAAGTATGAGTGTGATTTCTTTGTTCCCCTCTAGAGCAGAAAGTATCCAGGTTATATACTTCATAAATGAGTGTTCTCATACTCTCTTAGCATAAATGTATAAAGAAAGGGTATGGAATGATTTACATTTCCAAATCACACATTTTTAAAAAGCACTTCTCAGACAAAGCAGCGTGACTCGTCAGGTCTGAGCGATGAACAGAGGTACGGCTGCATAATGTGCACATACACGACATTCTAGGAGGTATTTCTGTACGTTTCAATCGAAGGTTGAATTCTTTTTCAAGTGGCCACTCCAGCTTTCTACAATTTTTTTTCCCGGTACGTAACACGCCCTTAAAATTTAGAAACTCTTCAGAAGTGAAAAGTGTCTCCTAATTGCTTACGGAGACGGAGTTTCACTTAGCTTCCCGTAAATGTTTCCTTGAAAATATCCCTGAGGCATTACAGTATGACCTTTTGCTAGATTTCTTTGTTAATATCACTCTTGAATCAACATTTTTGCTACGTCAAAAGGGAAAAGGTTAAATTGATCATTTCTTACGTGCGCCTGAGACTTTTTTGACCAGAGATTTACCTTTTTTTGCTTTTATCTAACTTTTAAAGATGACGGATTTCCACTGGATGAATACTGAACAATGGGGCAAAATGCCTGGAAGCAGAGGATGTGGACATGCCAAAATAGATTTTAAGAGCTGTTTTATACTTGTGGTGGTGATTAAAGCTTTTGGCAGAAAACTGACATTTTTTTTTTTTAATACCTGTTAAGGTTTTGTAAAGCGACTGACCTGCAAGCAAAGAATAGCAAAATTTGTTCTTCCCTTTTCTCCTTCTATCTCTAAGTACTTGAATGTCATAAAGGGGGAAGTGGCTCAGGTAAACAGGGCCTCAGGGGAGAGGTGACCTTTGGGTTCACAGTCAGGGGGACACAGAAGGGAAGGGAGAGGGAAGGAGGGAATAGAGGAAACAAGGCTGAGTGCAGAGAGTGGATAAAGGAATAAACATAAAATGAGAGGAAGACAACAGCAGAAGAATGAGAAGAAAGAGAGGGAGGATGGAGAGATGGTAAAATTGCCTAATTAACTAGAAAGTTAATATTTAAAAGTACCTTTGAAACACCTTTTGAAATCAAAGAATCCAATGACTTGGGCTTTTCAAAATGAAATGACAAATTTTCTTTTTTTGTGGTATTTTGAAATATCGAAAGTTAAACGTACTGAATCTTATTTCAAGGGTGTGTTTAATTGAATCAAAACACTTGATTTGATGCAAATTTTCTAACGCACTACAAGCACAACACAATGTCACTTTTGACTGGTCACATATGTGTGCTCAGTCAGAACCCGTAGATGTTACATTTTAGTCCACGCTATAGTCTCGTTTGGCCTGTTTGTGCTATTGGCTGTGAAAATATGATGCTTTCTTTTTTTTTTTAAGGTGGTCTAGGGTCATAAATACTAAAAATGGGGGATTTTATCCTGTTGCTATGTGGTTGCTGGGTACCGTGACATCATAATATATATAATAATTCAGCTTTTGTGGACATAAATGAAATGTTGTCAATTGAAAGTGATATGATGCTTTTGTAAGGTGTCGTATGTGAAAAAAGACTAGCTGGTTGCTACATGGTTTCCATATGTTATGAGTTGATAGTGACAGTGAGTTCTTAAAAGATTTGTTATGTGGGGACATAGAACCTATAAAATGTGAACTTACTAGAATAAAATGTCTTTGCAAATGTTAGCTGAGGGAAAAGGACTTTCTGTCTGTTTACAAGAAACCCTTAAATATCAGACCCCAACATTCTTGGATCAATTTTCACTCACATATTTATATATTATAAGTGCTAATATATTCTTGGATTGAACATCTCTAACTAGCATCTACACACCAGCTATAAGCAATAAATCATGATACAACTGTAATATTTATAGCCAGTCAACACAATCAAAAGCATGCTAATGCATGGTCACTGAATAAATATTAACCAGAGTGATGTTTCTATGCTCATATAAAATGAAAACTTTAAAATCTAATTTTGAAAAGAGGTTCTTCAGCACTCAAAAACTAGCATTTGAAAATAATGACATTTTTAGTTAAAACCAAAAGCAGAAGGGTTTATGTGGGCTACTTAAAAAGAAAATCTAGTTCTTCACAGTGTCAAGCAAAAAGTTTGGAACACAGTTTTGTTCCCACTACTGACTGCAGGGAAGGATGCGTGCCTTAACTCATCAGTAAGGCTGTATTCAGATCAGTGTCTTCTCTCCACAGGTTACTGCCACTACTCATGAGGGCGACTCTCCTCGCCTTATGGGAGGCTCAGTGTGCTTCAGAGGAGAACAAAAATGACAGATTCTCTCTTTGAGTCTCATCCCTCCTGCTCTCTTTCTTCCCATCTTCTTCTCTCCTCTCTGTTTGAATCTTTTCTTCTTAACCTTTCTCTACATTCCTCTCTCTTTCACTTCCTTATCAGACTCCCTTTCTCTCTCTGTCTCTCTATCCGGATGTCTCCCACCGTGGCAGGCAGACATCAGTAGCCCTAGGGAAGTGCTTCGCTGTGGGAAGGAGCCTTGGCTTTAACTGGCTCTAAGTGGCTCTTGCTGTTTGTCTCTTTAGTTGTTTATTTTCTCCTTTGCTCACCCTGGGCAGGGAGGAGAGAGGGACACTTAGCGTCAGGGAAACCACAGCGTGGCCAGGCAGGGAGGTTTAATACCGTTTAGTAGCCTGCAGAGTTTACATGTGAGGGAGGCACAGAGAGACAAAGTGCAAGTGTGTGCAAGTTTATTATTGCAGTTTGTGTGTGTCATTTTATCATTAGAAATGTTATACAGATGTCAGATGCCTTGTGTGCATTTTACTACGTTGTTGTAATTACAGTGTGTGTCCACAAGTGTGTGTTTGTATTGACAAAGTCAAAAGGTCCAGGTATGACCTTCTAAGATGACATTATTTGCCATTGATTTGCCTCTGTTTCATATTTTGTCTCACTGGGACTACTGTACCAACAATTGGCCTCTATTGTTCTGTTTTTAAAGACAAACAGCTACACTGCATTCCCCCATGAAAAAAAGGTAAAACAATTGTGTTTTTGGTCAATGCCTCAAATAAGAACTCAAATTTCAAACCTGGCCTGTAACACGGGGAACATGTTTCAGTGCGAGCTCAAATCAAAATTAAGAAGCCAACAATGTATTTTATAAGTTCAAAGGAAACTAAAGTTATCAAATGTAAAAAATATTAATGGCACTTTGGAAAAACACTTCCTTTATCTCATTTTATATGACATGGAATGAAATAAAATTAATTGTTTTTTGTTAAGCCACTGAACACTGGCCTATGAATGATTCAAATATATATATATATATATATATATATATATATATATATATATATATATATATATATATATATATATATATATATATATATATATATATATATATATAAAAAGGCACCTACCTAATGGGATGAACCACTGTTGTGTCTACAGATAACACAAAATCTGAGGAAACTGCACAAGTGGAGGACAAAAGAAGAAGTGGCATCCCCAAAAAATTATCTTCAGCAGCAGACGAACAGTATCTGAAAGTCATGTCCTTAAGAAATAGGAAAAAAATCAAGCAAAGACCTGAAACAGGAGCTGAGAGATGAAGCTGGAGGTCAGCACAGAAGTAGAACAGTGTCTACAGCCATCTGTAAAACACAGTGGAGGCTCTGTCATGGTTTGGGGCTGCACTTTAGTGAGTAGTGTTGGAGATGTTGTCCAAATTTATGGAATTATGAATGCAGAAAAGTCAGATTTTGATCCACCATGCAATTCCATCTGGAAAGCATCTGATTGGTAACAGATTCATTTTCCATAACTATCAATCATGGATTCGCCTCCCCAGATGCCAGTGATCCCAAAAACTCTGCCAATGCAGTGAAAGCACACCTGGAAAGAAAAACAGAATACTACTACTAGAAGACTATCACTTTTCTGGCTTTCTCCTCAGACCTCTATTTAAGTTTATGTTTATTTAAGTTTCTCCAGTTAGACTTTCTTCTTCTTTTTTGCCTTAGAGGTGCAGACTTCTCTCTTACATCATCACCGCTCTCTCTACGTCACCTCCTGGTAAACGTGTTTCCTTATAGAGAAAAATGGGGGTGTGACTGTATGCAGATAATATGCAGATTGCAGTCAGCGAGCATGAGTTCCTCTCTCCTATGTGTGGTCTCCTCTGTTATGTCACTGACATGTCTGTCCTTCCCAATTAGTTGTGTCAAGTTCCTTTTAGTCTCTGTTTTAGTTGATAGGTTAATTCTCTTTTGTATTTCCAGTCAGTCCCAGTCTTGTCTCTATGTTGTGTCCTTTTGTGTCTCCTGTGTTAAGTCAGTCCCTTCTCCATACTGTCTTAGTCTTGGTCTCAGTGTTAGTGATATTTCCTGTCTTATTTTGATAGTCTCTCTTGTCTCGTGTGCTTTGTATTTAGTTTTACTTACCTTGTCTTGTCTTCTGTGATTAGTTTCAACTGTGTTCTCCTCCTGTTTCGCTTTACCTCATTACCTTGTGTATTTATTGTTTCAGTCTCCTTTTCTCACTTGTCATAGTCTCTGTGAATGTTCTAGGTCCTGTGTTTCCTCACTTTGGTGCATTCCCAGTTTAGGCTTTCCATTGTTATAGTCTTCCTTGTCCTACCTTTTGCTCCCATTTTTGTATCAACCACGTTATAGGCTGGCATTGCATTTACCCCCATCTGCCTGCCTCATGTCGTGCATTTGGGTCCTTACTCGTCCCACACTCCGTTTATGAAAATGCATCAGTTTGTTGGAAGACATAATTACACACTAACAAACTACCTTTTTTCTATTAAATAAACTCAAAAATAACTGCACCTTTAAAAATGTTTCTTATGGTTTGACATGGTGCGCAAAGGGTGGTAGGATTGGTCGAACATCTGGGCTTTGTCTAAATGAACAGATGGAGTGCAAAGTACATGCTAATTCCATCGATCCATCTATTTTCTCCCACTTTTCCTTTTCAGGGTTGTAGGGGGGCTGGAGCCTATCCCAGCTGTCATATGGTGAGAGGCAGGGTTCAACCTGGACAGGTCGCCAGGCTGTCGCAGCTCGACAACTCTGTGATTTAAAAAAAAAAAAATTGTCATATAACCAGTTTGTGAACTCTTGAGATCAAGAATCTCTTTAGGAGAGTGTTGTAGGCCCCGATAGGCAGCAAGAATACATCAACGATCACCACATTGTTAAAAGCATAATGCAGTAATGTTAACAGTGCCAGAAGGATGTGACAAAGTACAACAACAGGATTCAAATACATCAACTTGACTCTAATGCTATCCTGCTTCAAATAAAAGCCTGTTGCCTTTAATGGTTTATGGTAAAAGTAGGAAATGAAGGCCTGGGTTTATGTATGAAGAAATTCATTAGGCTTCCAGTATGAAATCCGGTGTGCTTCCTCTGGACCTGTCCATGGTGCTGATTTTTCCTTCTCTTGCTCTCTCTCTCTCTCTCTCTCGCACTGTCTCTCTCACAAACACACATCTACCTATGTCCGTGTGATCTATACTCTGATTCACACTAATGGCCCATTCATAACACTGGAAGCTTTTTCTCTGTAAGCAGCATCAGTCAGAAGCATCAATAGAAGAAGAATTTAATAGTTTTTTCTAAAGCTATATGGTCAGTGAATTTTATCAAATATCATTGGATTGAGAGCAGGTGTTCTTTGGATTGGATGCCTATTCTCACCAATCCACAGTATATATGAATGAAAAGAGAAGGGAAGCAACGGCACTTTGCCATTGTCAAATAAAGCTTTCCATTAAGTACATTCATGTAGATCAATGAAGCATGTAAAATTGTACAACTGGCTTCACAGACACAGGCCTCTCAGTGAGTTTCAGCAGAAAGTAACTTTTCTGTTTGCTGGCATGAGTACGTGTTGTTCAAAGATTAAGGTAAATAGGGGTTTAATTCCTCTAAGTGGTGTGCAAGCATGAGCTGTGAAGTCATGCAAAACGCCGGAGAGCATGTGTTTGTAAATGTGTGCGTTTCTAAGGACCTAAGCGAGTGCATCTTAGTGTGTAATGTGCGCAAGGACGGGCAGATGTATGAAGAGAAAATAGCGCACTCTTAAATACTCAGCTCACCTCACACATATCGGCACACACTCACCTCACAAATGAACACTTCCACATCATAATGAGGATTACCTGCATGGCCTCACATTGCACTTCTCATCCCATTGCAAACACACACACACACACACACACACACACACACACACACACACACACACACACACACACACACAGACTTGCGCATTTGCTCATCTGTCCTTGCCCCCCACCCCCACCCCATTGCCTCCCCAGCCCCCGTCACTCTTTCTTGTCCCCATTCTTGTTTTTTCTCTCTCTGTGTCACACATGTACACACAAACGCACACATACGCACCCCTCCAGTGTCCTAGCTGTCTCAACTTGAGCAGCAAATGAACACAATTAGCCACGGCTCCACAAACACACACTGGGGTATTGTTCTGCTCACACTCACTCAGTCCTTAATCTGGTGCTCCGGAGGGAACTCGGGTGTGTGTGTGTGCGCGCGCGTGTGTGTGTGTGTGTGAGAAGGCAGTCGAGGGGAAGCGTTGCAGAGCCCAGCTGACAGAAGGGGCTTCCAGGCCTTTTTCCCTCAGAGGTTTCCACGATGATGATCAACTCCTCGCGCCTTAGTCCTTGCTGTGCTCGCCTCAGTACCCCCCTCACACACACACTCTTTGAGCAATGGACCATTCGGCTTGAATGCATTTCAAACACACGCAGCACACACACAGCCACAGCCTTCGGTCAGAGCCAGATGTTACGGGGTGAACAAAGGCATTGAGTCACAAGTTACTGTTCTCAACAGCAGGTTGAGCCTCAGGTCATTATTAGCACACACACACACACACACACACACACACACACTGAGCAGTGGACCCACTCACTACATTGCACAGCCACTGACTGAGCTTGTCGTTTCTTCCCCTTGAGCAAGTGTGTGCTGTCTTGCTAATTAGACAGCAGGTATCTGCCTGACAATATTTCTTGCAAGAACACCTACACAAGTGGCTGCTTAATGACTGCACTTTAAGATGCCTTCCAGGCCTTTACAGAAGAGGTGGGGGCCTTCGCAGCCATGCAGCGCTCTACTTACTGGCTACAGGCCAGTTACCACAGTCACACCAGCACCGTGTGGCGTATAGCATTTAGCATCACTGTTAAACAACTAAACCCCTTTTCTTATCCTGGTCTGTGCAAAATTCTTGAGCCAAAAATTATTTCTTGTATTTTTTTTTAAGTGCTCTTGAGCAACAGTACTTGAGACTTTCTGAAAGTCTTTCTTTGGACATTGGCTGCTTTTTCACTCAATTTCAGTACAGTCCTTGTACCTGACCAATTTCAGAGGAATATTTTTTTCATTTCTTAAGCTACTTAACAATGACCTATGAATCATTCAAGCATAAAAATGGCCCCTAAATTAAGAGATAAACCAGTATTGTGTATACATAACAGACAACTTAGCAAAGAACACATTTTAAATGTGTTGGCACTTTGTTACTTGTTTCTGGACAAGTGGAGGAAAGAATAGAATAGAATAGAATGCCTTTATTGTCATTATACAGGATGTACAATGAGATTGGAGGGCCACTCCTGTTCAGTGCCATGTAACAGAAAATCAAACTCTCTAAAATGAAAATAAAAATATTATAAAAATATTATAATCTAGTATAATATATATAAAGTATAATATATAATCTAGTATAAAAAGAAGGAGAAAAGGCTGAGGTTTGTAAATTACACAAGAACTGGACTGACAATCAGTGGCAACAGATATGATGGAGTGATGAGTCCAAATCTGAAAATTTTAAATGATAGAAAATCATTTAAAATTCAGCAGTATGTACTGAGGAGGTCAGGCGAAAGGTACAACAGTGAGTGCCTACAGCTATCTGCAAAACATGGTGGAGAAAAGTCCTGTCAGACTTTGAGCCACCATACAATGCCATCTGGAAAGCATCTGATTGGCGACAGTTTGACAACACAAGTCTTTAAACTGAATTTACTAACACTGTGTGTGCACAAATCTGTGTGTGCACAAATCTGTGTGTGCAAACATTTCATGCACAAATCAGTGATTTTTCAATATTGATTCGCACTTTACCAACAAATTTAGAAGTGCCTCAGACCATGTGCACACCACGCCTATATATATATATATATATATATATATATATATATATATATATATAGCTGACAGATTATATGCTCTTTGTCCTCCAACTATTTTCACTGTTTTTTTCTCTTGTTCATATCATCCTTGATAATTCCTCTGTAATTTCAGTTCCAGTGTTGATTTTTATACATTTATTATTTTAAAGGTCATCACTCCTGTGAAAACACTTGGTAAAGCTTCCCCCTTCCTGCTTCCTCTTCAGACATCTATTTAAGTTTATGTTTATTTAAGTTTCTCCAGCCAGACTTTCTTCTTCTTTTTTGCCTTAGAGATGCAGACTTCTTTCTTCTATCTTCACCACTCTCTCAACTTCACCTCCTGGTAAATGTGTTTCCTTATATAAAGCAATGGGGGTGTGACTGTAGGCAGATAATATCCAGATTGCAGTCAGCGAGCATGAGCATTTTGATTTAGAATGAATCAGATTTACTAACACATGCACAGGAGTAAGAAAAAAAATTGGCAGGTGTGCATGTTGTATATTTGACTGTGATTTTGCGTGCACACTAATTTTTTGCTAAGGGTAAGAATTTTTCCATGCAAATATTAGTAAATTAGGACAAGTAATCCCAAAACACTTCCTGTAAAAGCATATCTGGATAGAAAAACACACAGTGGAACACTATCAGTCATGGATTGGCCTCCCCAGAGTCCAGACCTCAACATTATTGAAGCAGTGTGGGATCATGCTGACAGAGAACAGAACAAAAGGCAGAAACATCCAAAGAAGAGCTTTGAATGTCCTTCAAGAAGCCTGGAGAACTATTCCTGAAGACTACTAAAAGAAATGAGAAGAAAGCTGCCTCAAAGAGTTCAGACTGTGTTATAAAGGTGGTCACACCAAACATTGACTTTCAAGCTTGTTAGAAATGTGTAAACTCTGTTCTTGCTTTATATAATATGTATATGTCTGTTTGCAGATGTTTTAATACACTGCTGTGCCTTTCTCCAAATTTTCTAGCACAATGTAAAGAAATGAGGTGTGGATCAAGACTTTTGCACAGTACTGTAGGATAGTGACCTGAGCAGGGAGTCCCCTTATTTCTACTGTTCTCTTCAGTTCAATCATCAAGCTGATATAATTTGACATATAACATTATTGCCTTAGTTACCTTACAGGTATTGACCCAGTACTTTAAATCACGAAGCACTGCTGGAGGTTCAGGCTGAGAGCAGCCAGCAGACGTATGCTCATTGCACGATTTAGAGCTTTTTTGTTAATTCACACAAGAGAAACTAGAGATCTAAAAGAACTTGTTTTAATTTTCATATACTAATTTTAATATATATATATTTACAGAACCAAATACACCAAAACAGGCTGGGTCAGAACTGCAGGCCAACTTTAAACCCTCGAGAACTCCGTGTCATGTTCATCATCTCACCGCTATGATCACGTTTCTATTCAACCCCCCCCCCCCAACTTTCTGACTAGCAGAGGCCTCTTTTGTCTCGCAGCCATGAGGGATAGTGACAGAGCGAGAGTTGTGACATGTCTGCCAATTTGACTCTACTGTGTTTACAATGACCTTCCCTTCGGTGTGAGGTGCGTTTGAGTGCCTCTGTCACCATGACAACTGGACATATTTTAGTGGCCACTCCAGCTTCTTTCTGCATATCATTACTGTTTTCAGCTGTTAAGGTCACTGCACAGAGACAACACTTTAGAGCAAAGTGATGATTTTGACAGTGTTTTATGACTTTTTTAAATTAGTTTTTCCTCTAACGTGTTACCTATTGTTACACACTGTCAAACAGCTGCACATGAAGTACTGCTCCAAACACTTGCTTGCTCATGTTAAGCCACTGTCATCTACATCTGCTATAGCAACCTCTACATCCAATTCGTGCAAATTTTAACAGCAAACAGAATATATAAAAAATGTCTTTTGGTGTCTTATTTTCTTATAAACTACAATGCAACATAGTTACAAATATCAACTCCAGCTCAAGAACAAGTAATGAATGAATAAGTCTTAAAATATGCCACATATTCTGCAGTTTGTTGTCCTTGATACAATATAACAGCACAATCATGCAAAGAAGAGAGGCACTGAGGAGCAAGATATTTAAGAATACAGGAAAACCTCATGTACAGCACTGCTTTGATTTTGAATGCATCAGTTATAAACTGCAAAATTATGTTGCAAATGTGACTGTTTCAATTCAGATAAAAAGCTTTTTTTCTTTTTTTTCTTCATGAGGTCATTCTTCATTCTCCTGTGAGCCACAATGAGAGGAGCTAAACCCTGTGAAGCACCGCAGTGGCATTTGGAGTGGACACATGAACCCCTTTACACAAACACACACTGTCATTACCATCGCCACATCGAGCCAGAACTCGATCTCAAAGTGCACCAGATGTGTTCGCTTGTGCAATTATTCCAGCAAAGACATTGGCTCAGATGTATTTATATTTGTGTGTGTGTGTGTGTGTGTGTGCTTGTGTGTACATACGGTCTTGTTGGAGCTGTAAATGTCTTCCATTTGAGCTGCTGGCTGACCTTCTAGCTCCCAGTTTTTCATGTTTAGCCTTTCCCAGTGCTCTCACCTTCCTTGCCAAGTCAGCTATAGTTTCTCCATGTCCTTTTCTGTTAATTGTTTCAGTTTTTCTACATCTTTCTCTCAATCTCATCTCATCTCAATCACCTTTTCACCATCACTATGTATTTTACAATTGCTACTAATAGTTTCTCATTAATTTTTTTCCCAGCTTTTTATGGCTGACTCACTCACTAAAGGACACATGAACAAAATACAAATTAAATGCATGATAAAGATAATAAATAGAAATGAAAAACAGTTGCCAATAAGGTTCAAAGGAAAACAAAATTAAACTGGAAAATATAGTATTAGATGAGTAATGGTCAAAAGTGAATAAATAGCTGAAATAGCTAGCTTAGAGTAATGTTAACAATTCAAATTGTCAGCCAGTATTAAAGATAAACTGTGTGCTAAAATCTGTCTAAACAGTTGAAATTATTAGCTAAACACAACGAGTAAAAAGTTTCAAAAGTTAGATAAAAATCTAAATTTCTAAATAAAAGTATGTGTAATTTATCTCGACTGTTAGCTATCATTTAGCTAACAGTATGAATGGCTAGCTAAATGTAGTATTAGCTAAAAGTGGTGGATGAATGATTGAAATAGTGAGCTAACAGAGCACAACACTGAGACTTTGGAAGTAAAAGTCCCATGTTCTCTGTAGGGATATTGATTATAGCCCATAATGGTCTCTGGAGCTTGAAAAAGGCGACTGGACTTCTTTTTGTTTCTTGAAGACGTTTCACCTCTCATCCGAAAGGCTTCTTCAGTTCTCAACCAAATGGTGGAGAGACCCAGGTATTTAAACCCCTGTGGGCGTAGTCCCCTGGAGGTGGTTATGACCCTCTATTGATCATGTGCTTGAACACATGTGCCCAGGTGTGAAGGGGGCGTGGGTCATATTTAATCAGTGGTTTCAGTTGAAACCAATTTAGGACTCCGCTCCATTGTTTCCTGTGGCCTATTGAGGTCACTGGAACAAAGGTGTGAATGGAGGTTGAGACGTCTGGGAAGGGAGCTCAGGACAGCACTGTAAGCGGGGGAAAGTTGGTGACGTAATCCACCTCCTCTGTTCAATGATGGTTGTTCACAGTGGACATAGATGGCTTCTTTCACTCCTCTTTCAAACCATCTGTTTTCCCTGTCCAAAATGTGGACATTGGCATCCTCAAAAGAGTGCCCTTTTTCCTTCAGATGCAGATGTACTGCTGAATCTTGTCCTGTCGAGGTGGCTCTTCTATGTTGTGCCATTCGTTTGTGAAGAGGCTGTTTGGTTTCACCAACTTTCCCCCGCTTACAGTGCTGTCCTGAGCTCCCTTCCCAGACGTCTCAACCTCCATTCACACCTTTGTTCCAGTGACCTCAATAGGCCACAGGAAACAATGGAGCGGAGTCCTAAATTGGTTTCAACTGAAACCACTGATTAAATATGACCCACGCCCCCTTCACACCTGGGCACATGTGTTCAAGCACATGATCAATAGAGGGTCATAACCACCTCCAGGGGACTACGCCCACAGGGGTTTAAATACCTGGGTCTCTCCACCATTTGGTTGAGAACTGAAGAAGCCTTTCGGATGAGAGGTGAAACGTCTTCAAGAAACAAAAAGAAGTCCAGTCGCCTTTTTCAAGCTCCAGAGACTACTATGACCTGGATAACTGAGAATCTACACAGACATATAGCCCATAATGTTGTAACCATCTAAAGAAGACTTATTACAAGCTACAACACTATAAAACAATGCTGAATGCTTCTGTAGAAGCCAGTCTGCATGACACGTTTTAACAAAGATGTGTTTTATTCGTAATGTCGAACAAAAGAGCTACTCTGCCCGCAGTCCTGAATTGAAACAGTGATGTCTCTGACAGGTGGCGGTTGCTTTTACCATGGAAAAGTTTAAACCCACCAATGGAAACCTAGTGAGCGTGAAACTTCAGAACTTGTGAGAGCAGTGATTGCAGTCATGAATGAAGCACTGGACCATATCGATAACTTGGCCATATTCCACACACACAACACTAACTACAAAATATATTCAAAGCTATTAATATACAATATTATTATTAATGCTATGAACTCTGTGAGCTAAAGAAAAATATTAAAGGTCGGAGGTCATTTGCTATGGAAGCTCCTTCACAGTTAAAAGTAATAAAGTATCCAATCTTGTACATTAGCCTTTTTTTTTCTTCATTGTTTTTAATCCAAATGGTCATGAATCAGCTCTAACTGGTTGGTTTGGTTCAAGCTTTATAATTTTTTGATCTTCTGAAAAGTCAGTGGATAAAATGATTGTGAAATTCACTTCTGGAACCAGAGCCTTTACAGCAAGTGTGCAGTCCGTGTTGTGCTCTATAGTTACAGATGGTTGCAATAGTTAACCATAAGTAATTCATTAAGCTGAATGTAAATGTGTGAGGCCAGATGAAAAAGATGGGGAACCAATGTCATACAGCAGAAACATATAAATACATATTTATTGCATGACTGAGTTTGTTGTTTAATCATCTTAGCCTCAATTTCAGTCCATACCCAGTGAGTTCATGCACAGGTGCACATACACACAGACACACACACACACTCATACAGAACCTTTGGTTAACGTGTCCGTTAGCCATGTCACCTCCCTGTTCCCTTTGCTTCACGTGACATTAGTGCCAGCTTTGTTTTGGTAAATTGCTGCAGTCATTTGCATATGTCTGTTCTGTGCTTAGAAGTTCACATTGTTTTTAATCTGAAAAATATGCTAATGCTTTTGTGTAAGGGGAATGTGTGTGATTGTGCCTCACTGCGCTGTGTGTCTGTCATGTGGCAGGCCTTGTTATAATAGCACAAGGTGAGGGTGACGGAGGTCAGAGCATGTGCCGAATTAATACTCACTGCAACTATTAAGTCCATTTGCATCTGTCCATGTGCTGCTGCAAGCTGAAGTGGCGCCCTGAGAACAGATTCTCTCTTAACCGCAGCAGTGTTCATTTGGACTGGTTGTTTTGGTTGCTACAGAGTAGCGAGGACTGGGAAACGTTACATTTTTACCCAGCGATGTGATTAACTAGGAGACTTCCACAGAATGCCCCTGGGTGTCAGTGTGGGGAGGGAGTTGACCCTGCTTCAGCACCAATGTGACCTATGTGTTAACTGGAGATTACAGTGTATTAGTCAGGGAAAACAACAATTTTCCTGCCGGGCCATCACCACCACTGATTTAAAAAAAAAAAAAAAAGAAATAATGCATTTTTCAGGGGGGAGAAAAAGACTGGAAAGACAAGGAAAGGAAGATGATTGTGTGATGGAAAAACCCCATCAATGATAATTTACTGCATGGCCATGGTAAGCACCCGTTTAGCTTAAAAAGTTTGCTTCCATATCTTACCCTATTCCACTGCTTTAGTTAGCCAGACTGTCACACAATGAATCACACAAAGGTAAAGCATACAGCTCTCACATCTGTGAGCTCAGTGAGTCTTCAGAAACTTCACCTTCTTCCATTTTTATTTCATGGCTACTATTTTTTTTTTTTATCATTTTGTCTTCATTCTAAATCTTACGTACTCTTACTTTAACTACTGTAAGCCAATGAGATCACACATTAACCAAATTTTTTATCAAATTTTAAAAGCAATAATTAACACTTTCACTGGGAAATGAAAGTAATAAATTCACCAAAATTGGAGGCATAAAAAAGATGATGTGATCAAAGTTTAGGCATAGTTAACAATCTCCCATCTTTTATTCTCCTCCCTTTCACTCTCTCCTCCACTCAGTCTTTTTTTTTTTTTAAACACTTAATATCCTCCTGCCTGTTTCTCTCTATAAAGTGTCTCCTTTCTCTTCTTCTGTGCTCTTGCCTCCAATTAAATGCGTAGGCGTTTTATCCTATGATTAGTATCTTGGTTGTTCAGTGGGCAGGCTCATTATCTATGCGCCCTGTTAGTAAAAGCCTTAACGATGCCTAACGAGATGTCTAATCAGGCTGGTTTTAGCCACAAAGGGCTAATTGCAGCTGTTGCTTCTGTCCTCCGCTGAGGCTGAAAGAGGCAACGGGAAAACCTGTTTGGATTGTTGGGTAATTTTTAACACACAAATACAAATCCACACAGCATTATCGGCTGCTTCAGAGTGATGTGTGTGTGTGTGTGTGTGTGTGTATGTGTATGTGTGTGTGAGTGTGTGTTTGTTTCGCAGAGGGGAGCCTCTCTGTGGCTCCTTGTCATCACAGAGCTGCAGGTTTGATGTGGCAGGATTGCAAAAAGGCCCGAGAAGCACGCGCACACACCGAAGCTCTGCTGCAGTTCACAATATGAACGCCTAACTGGGCAGAAGTACAAGTAAGCACAATGGAGTGTGTTTGTGTGCTTGTGTGTGGGGTGCATGCGTATGTTCAGAGCTCTTTGTTGATGTTCTCTCTGATACGGTGCCAGCATCACATCCATCTGTCTCCATAACACAACAAACACACACACACAGGAATTAGTTTTCTGTAAAATTTAAATCCAAATCAGTAGTGACCATATTTTATTTTTACTGCCGCAGCATTCCAGAGAAATGCTCTAAACCACATGGCTGCTTACAAGACACGAAAAATTGCACAGTTTGACAAAACACATGAACACATATCCCGCACACATCCACAGCTGCAGATTTTTATTCAAAACAGGGTTTTTTTCATCATCACTACCAAATCAATAAAACTCTACTGCATGAAGGACCTGCATTCATACAGATGTAATGCAATGATCTCCTGTAATGAAGTTCTGGTTATATAACTGATTAAAAATGTATATACAGAAGCAAAATGGGAAGCAAACATACCTGAAAAATGATGCACACCTGAAAGACATCAGAAAATGTAAATTACTATTAAATTTACATCTGTGAATTTCACCTACTTAATAATATAGAGTCAAATAAGATGCACAAGAGATGTGGATCTATTCTATTTATGGTATTTCAGTGATGAAATTTCAAATGACTTAAAATATAAACATATGCAAAAAACAACCTCCTGATTCAAATGAATGCATCTAAACGGAGGAAATGGTAAAACCAGCCAGAAAATGTGATATAATCCTGATGCATTGTCCCTATGTAAGATACAGCATATAGTCATATACTGACATGTACTGGGCTTCAGTCTTAAACAATTTTTCTTATTTCTTCCTTTAAACTACAAAATAAGCAGGATTCTCTAACAGGAGCAGCAATGTTTTAGCACTGTTAGTTCACTAAGAGCCCTCGAATTTAGCAGAGTCCCTCAGAATATTACAAATTTAGAAGACACAAAGAAATCTGTTGCTGATTGACACTTCAGATTTTTTTTGTCATTTATAATGTGTAATGTGCAGCTTTTTTCAGCACAATAAATGGACTCAGATTCACTCACTTTCATAACAAGCAAAATTAAAACACAAGGGCCTCGCGCTGATACGAAGCTTTGTTGTTGTGACTACTCTTACGCATGAGCTGCTTATTTACAGACACACTGCATTTTACACCACAAATGAACCATTATCTTAATCACCTGTGTCCCCTGATGCTATCTTTCCTCCTTTGGTGCATATCAGTGCCTGTTGAACTGGTTTGGGTGTGTTGCAGTTGCCACATTTGGCCAGTAGGTGGGGACAGGTTCAGTTCTCTGCCGGTGCGCTTCACCTGGTATCGCTCTGCTTTGTGGAATAATATTTTTAAGGTGCTTTAAAACTGCTTTGAGCAAACGGTTTGCTTTTAAGGAAAGGGTTAAAAATTAATATCTGCATGTTTGTTATTTAGTAAGTATATCAAAAGATAATCCAAAGCACAGAAAGGCTGCTGGGCATTATTTCTCTTGGTGAAATGACTCAAAGAAAGCTGCTTTTTTCTGTTTTTAGCCAGTTTTTCTCCAGTGAATAAAAATATAGTTATTTCTCACTCCTCTTGCCTTTCAGCGCAGCTCTCCCGAGGCTCTCCTGGAGTGTATTTTATTTGTCCTGCCTGAGAGCGCTTATCCGATGGCATCTCTTTTGGTGTGTGTGTGTGTGTTTGCATATGCGAGTGTGAGTGAGAGACAGAGCGAGTTCAGTGGGTCCTCTTTTGTTCAGTTCAGTAAGTATGTCTCTGTGTGTGTTGACCTGATAATCTGTGTGCTTTATAGAGTGCTGTTCACACATCGGTCTCCACTCTGATCCCAAACCCAAACACAGACACCCCCCACCCACACCCCCCCCCACCCTCCTTTATCAACCCACAGACACACTCTTGCACTGACAAAATATCCTCGCATCCTGTGATTAATCACTCTTTCTCCCTCCATCCCACTTTTTCTGGTGCTTACTTGTGTTAAACAAATGGGAGAAACCTGGAAAGCCTGATTTGATTTTTTTTAAAGCAAGTTCAGTCTTTCCATTTTCCAAGAAATCACAAATCACTGTAGTTTCTGAATTAATTTCTATAGTCTCACATGTCTGTCTGCCTCTCTCCATCTGCCTCTCTCTTTCCCTGAGGCCAGTCATGCCGATCACACGTTAAATCCCACACCGATCCCAAACTCAAACACAGATTCTTTATCAGAGAACACACTCCCTCATAATCCCTGGATAACCACACCTGTGAGTGCCTCTGTGATTTTCTATGTGCATTTGTCCCGTGCTAATTGTCTGACTGGGCTCCTGTTCATGTGGGAACAGTAATAATTTAAAGAAAACAGCACAGCTACAATCAAAGTTTGACTGTAGCTGGTGTCCTTTCCTTTAGAAACAAGCATTTTCATGCGGCCAAGCTCCTGAATGTAAATCAGAACGTTATTATCTTCCTGATGTTAATTACAGTTGAGAAAGAAGTTAGTTTAACTACAAGGTTATTTACCTGACAAAGATGTGTTCAGATGAATTATAATGTTGTAGATGTAATAATGTGGCAGTGTGTAGTTCTGTGTGTGCAGATCACACACTGTACAGTATGTTGGCACTGTGTAACATCAACCACTGGTTTGCAAAGCCCCCTTTTGAAGCCTTGAGTTTTTTCATCTGAAAGCTATAACCTATCAGGTAACCCTGGCTATGCATCCATAAACTGCATAAAGGCATAGATATGACATCGCACACACAGCGATATCAGCTACTGGATTTCCCAGCATTATTTATGCCCCCGAATGCAACTTTTCACCAGTCCGCTCTCACATTCCGACTGTTGCCACAAAAAAAGTCCACATTTGAAGGTTTGAGGGATGGCGGTGGAGTAAGTTGCACTGACTTGCACATCATTTGTAAGATTTTTAAATATGTTCTTATAAGTTATGTCACTTGGTCAAGTTTAGGGATTAAAAATTGCCGGGTTGTGTTTAGAAAAAAAAAGAAACATCACGGTTGCCCGTCTTTTAAAACGGTTTTCCTCGTTGCCATGGTGACACGTGCTTGCTTTCACTACAAAAAGTATATGTTTCTCAAATGAAATATAGTTCCTATTGAAATGTGAGGCAGGAACACAAACGCGACAGTTTGAGTCCGCAAATATTAAAAAAATTGATTAATTTTCGTGACTATTTCACAAACGGCCGTGAGACCAGGCTGAGGTTAAAATAAAACTCTCTCTCCATAAGAGGTAAATTAGTCATAGAGAACAAAACTGTTCTCAATACCAGGCTGCAAACCTGTTTATTTCTACTGTTTATTTGGGCATTTTTAACATTTGAAGTCTATGGGGATTGACTCACTTTTGGAGCCGGCCTCAAGTGGCCATTAGAGGAACTGCAGTTTATTGGTACTTCAGCCCAGCTGGTCAGGACTGACTTTCCTTAATGTTTGCTACAGTGTAACCTTTAAGAACTTCATGTGCATCATGCTCAAGTTTGTTGCTTTCAGTCAAATAATTACAAGGCTACATGAGGAAAAAGTCCTTTCTTAGGGTTAAACTGTCTGAGGATATATCACGGGGCTGGACCACAACAACACTTAGAGCATTAATCTAGTAGGCATCAATTAATTTAATTTTGTTAATTTTGTACACATTTTACATATGAACAAGCAGCAAGAAGAAGCCCTAACTAACAGAAATAATAGCTGTAGTGAAACATGACACAAGTGGATTGATTCAAAAGCACAATTTCCCAGCACTAACCTGGGAATTGTTAATTCATGCTGATGAGGCAGAGTAGAAATAAATGTCTAATGATTAAATAGGTCGCACTGAGGTTTCCTTGTTGATGTCAATTACATCTTTAATTAGTGCATGTGTAATGTAAATACAGTCTGTTTTGATTGCTCCTGCGCCTCCTGTCCCACAGTAAAACAGATTTTCTCCCTCATTAGGCAGTCACTCCTTCAAGTGCCTCCGTCCCCCAGGACCTGCCCCGGACGAGCCTGTGTGTGCGCTTCTGTGTGTGAATCTGCGATGGCAAAAAAAAGAGGGGGGGGGGGGGAGAAGAAAGACAGAACATATGGATCCAAAGTACTGTTAAGACATTTAGAAAAGTAAAGGAAATTACACGGTGATTAAAAAAAAGTCCCAAACTTTCGCTTTCTATTGATACATTTTTCATCTGCCTCAGCATATGTCAAAAAGCCTGTAATCGCCAGCCTCCTTTTATGTGTCGCAGTCTACTGACCTATTCTCTTCAGTCAAACTCTGATTGCTCCTTTAGTTGTGCTCATTGTTGAAGATGCCATTATTTATGTCTCGTCATTATTCCCGGGGTCTTGTGTGAATGCCGAGGCACATAAAAAGAAACGGGACTATTTGAATAAGCGCGTTTAAAATGTCCCTCAAACGCTGTGAAAAGATGGTTTTCTAAGAATTTGTGGCCTTTATGTGAGCACGAGCGGACCGAGTGGTCGACCATGCCGTCTTTGCAGGATGTAGACGTGCAGGCGTGCGTGTCTAAGCCTGCCTAGATGCATGACGACCACGGCGTGGACTATTAACAGCCTTTCAAAGACTCCAAAAATGGAAAGTTTCTGCATTAAGTACAGCGGAGCACAGATGCAGAAGACAGGAGAAAGAAGGACAGCGAGACAGAGCGCGAGAAGTCACATGAAAAGAGCTCTGAGAGTTCAAAGAGGGATAGAACTGCTGAGGAGAGAGAAACAGAAGGGGTAATAACAGCAAGTTAGCGAGAAAACAAGGGAGAAAAAGTGGGAGAGATGCCATGTGTTGCACACCTGAGCCCTGAGAAAAGGAGGGAGAGATGGAGTTGGGGGGCGGGGGGTGTAGGATGTGGAGGAGATGGAAGAGGAGGAGGAAAGTGGGGGATGATGGGAGAGAATCAGTTCCACTACACGCTCATTACCACCTATTCATCTGGAAGACATCTTTGCACAGATCCACTGCTGGCTAACTCAGCCACACTGGCTCTCAGTGTCCCTGTGTGTGCGTTCATGTGACTGTATTTGTTTGTGTGTGCATGTATGCCTGCGTGTGGGTGTCTTAATGAGTGTGTATACTCTACGTATGTCTGCCTTTGTGTTTATCCCCCTAATTCTAATAAGATAAATGGCTCAATAATCACCCATATTTACATTCAACCTCTGCTCTTCGCAAGTTTCACACACACTGCATGACTTTCTTTCTGCTACCCCGCTCTTACTTTGAAGGCGGTGAGTGCAATTAGTCCTCTTAAACATGGAAAACACACACAAGTGCTAATGTTGTCTTGGGATAATGGAAGTTGATGTCTGACACTGTAGCACGAGGTCTCTCATCGGAGCAGTTTAGGACTTTAAATATCAAATGTAGCACTGATTTTGCTGCTTAAGATTAACAGAAAGTCACTCATGGGTACAAATGGTCAAAGATATCTTTATCGGGTTGAATGCCAAAGTGTACATATGCTTATGCACAAGTAATGCTTCCAGTGTTCTTTAAAGTTCAGAATGGGTGAGATCAAAGTACTGAAACTAGAATAATCTAATCTTAAAGTTGATGCTCATTCCATCTTCAGTATGGATTGGTGGTTGGCAAAAACTGATATGCCTATCTATAAAAATATTTAATCTGTGTTCCAAGAAGTGCCATTTCTTTATTGTGCAAAAGTCTTGAGCCCACCCGCATTTCTTTATATTTTGCTTCCAAGCAGCCAGACTGTCTGGTAATTTTTTTAGGTGGTCTTGAGCAGTATTTCTACAGGTTTTCTGAAGTTCTCTCAAAGTTTTTCTTTGGACACTGGCTGCTTTTTCCACTCATTTTCAGTACAGTCCTTGTACCTGTACATTTCCAGAGGGATGTTTTGTTTTGTTTGATAAACCACTTAACACTGAGCTATGACTCATTCAAGCACAAAAAAGGCTCCTAACTCAAGGGATGAACCAGTGTTGTGTCTACATGTAACAAACAACTTAGCAAAGAACCAATTTTCAATTGTATCTTTAGGCAATTTGTTACTAGTAGCCTGTCTTTCTTTAGTCGAATCCACAAACATTGCCAAAGATCACACAGTTTGACAGACTTAAATAGTATTTTTGCACCAACAAGGTGATTCCCAAAGAGATATTAGCTGAAAACTGGTGTGCAGTGCTTAAAAGAAATTGAAACAACTGGACACGTGGAGGACAAAAGAAGTGTCAGGACTAAAAAAAAAAATCCACAGTAGATTAACAGTATCTGAAAGTCAGGTCCTTAAGAAACATGACAAAATCCAGCAAAGACCTGACACAGGACCTGAGAGATGAATCTGGACCTTCAGCTGATCCGTCTACTGTTCACTGAAGCCTCATCAGAAATGGTCTCAGTGGAAGGGTGGCTGTCAGTAAGCAATTCTTAAGAAAGGGAAACAGGGAGAAAAGGCTGAGGTATGCCACATTACACAAGAACTGGACTGAAAATTAGTGGCAACAGATGGAATGATGGATCCAAAATTGAATTTTTACAGTCAAGTCATTATAAATATGTACAGAGGAAATCAGGAGAGAAGTACAACAATGAGTGTCTACACCCATCTGTAAAACACAGTGGAGGCTCTGTCATGGTTTGGGCTGCATTTTAGTCAGTGGTGTTGGAGATCTTGCCAAAACTGATGGAATTATGAACGCAGAAAAGTACTGTCAGAATATGATCCATCATAACAAGACCAGATGAAATGTGTCTGGCAACTGCTTCATTTTTCAGCATGACAATGATCCCAAACACACTGCCAATGCAGTAAAATCATACCTGGATAGAAAAACACACAGTGGAACACAGTGGAACACCATCAGTCATGGATTGGCCTCCCCAGCTGAAACTGTACAATAACCAGAGGGGAAAAAAAGGTAAAACATTTCATTTTAATATTTTTTAATTTAACTGCCATTATGATGTGCCAGATTCCTCCACCCCAAGGCCAGACCACCACACTTGTATCTTTTATTGTCTCACTAACTTGCACTCTTAATGTATTTGTTTTAGAAATGTTTTTTTCTGGCATGCACCCCCCCCTCCAGGAGCATAAAATGCTTTTTGTGCTTCTCTTTTCCTGAAACGCCTGAACACAAGGTTAACCAAAGATGAACTCTGTTTGAAAGCTCACTGCACTTACTTCTCTATAGATTCACAAAGATGAACATATATTCTGATTATAGCACTCATTCAAAGTCAAACTCATTCCTGTTCACACAATCAGGATTAAAGTAGGCCAAATCCAATAACTTGTTCCAGTATATCACAAAGCATATAAAGTTTCAAAATATGATCAATCAAACCTTTTGTTACACTTGGTAAAACTGTCTTCATGCACTCTTCCTTGCCTATTAAACTGTTTTTGTGTGCGCATCACCAACCATATGCATGTGCACATTTGTGTGTGTGCGTGCGTGTGGTGCAGCTGGCAGCCTTGCAGACAGGTGGGCAGGCAGCACTTCCCTTCCAAAGAGTCGTAGCCTCACAAATGTTCCCTCCTACCCCATCCTTCCCTCTCGATCCTCCTCCCCCCACGCTGCCTTCCTCCTCGTCTCGTTAGCTGCTGTTTTTTAATGCGCTGTCCCAATCTGGAGGGACATATGCGGTCGCACATTTCCCCCCTTCGCTCGGGCTCCTAAGAAATTGTCCCACATAAATACTGCAAATTAGCGAGACCAAATGGCCTTTTATGATTTCTTCTGTCACCAAAACGATTTCAAATGGCGGCTTTTATTTGCTCTCTGATGTACATCTGTTAAAAGGAATAAACAAGGAAACAACAACAGATTTTTGCATTCAAGCGCATGTTAGTGTTCAAAAGAAACAAGATAAACAGTATGTGTGCGTTTGTAGATGTCGAAACTTTTATATTTCTATGCAATGTTGATACTGTGGAATTTTGGGATGCAGTTATTTTACTTTATTTTATCTATTTGTTTTTAGAAAATTAAGGTGAAGGTAAGTAATATCACTGATATCCATCTCACCACACAATGACATTCCCAACTGGGATGTTCCTGAATGGATTTCCTTCCTTAATAGAGCTATTGTGTTGGAACGAAAAGGCCGGCCCTGCCGAGACACACACAATGTCACCCCCGCCAGCTTGAGCATTTGTCCATACGTGTGTGTGTGTGTGTGTGTGTGTGTGTGTGTGTGTGTGTGTGTGTGGGTGTGTGTGTGGTCCAGACTAATGTGCCAGAGCCCTCTGCCCCTCTCTCCATCTGCTGAAGCCCCCCAGGCTGGACCAAGGTCACTCCTCTTCTCTCCTTTACTGTAGATATGTGCACGTATTAGTGCACATATGTCAGCGTGTGTGTGTGTTTGTGTGTGTGTGAGTGTGTGTGCGTGTGTGTGTGTGTGTGTGTGTGTGTGTGTGTGTGTGTGTGTGTGTGTGTGTGTGTGTGTGTGTGTAGGGGCAGTGATTGAGCTAAACTGCACATACCATATAGGAAACAGGAAGGGGGGAGAAATGTCTATGCCGTCATGGTAAAAAGAAAGTACACCCCCTTTTATTTCTAAGGTTTTATGTATCAGTACATAATAAAAAAAAACATCTGGTCCTTATCAGGTCTTAAATGTGGTAACTATAACCTAAGCTGAATGACAACACATGACATATTTCATTGTGTCATTATTTATTTAACAAACATAAAGCAAAACTCCATAAGCACTGTGTGAAAACTAAGTACACCCCATGATCCAATAGCTTGTGGAACCACTCTTCAAGTAATCGTTTTCTCAGTCTCTAACATTGTTGTGGGTCAGTGTTGTCGCACTCTTCTTTACAACATTGCTTCAGTTCATTGAGGTTTGTGAGCATTCGTTTATGCACAGCTCTCTTAAGGTCCCACCACAGCATTTCAGTCAGGTTGAGGTCTGAACTTTGACTGGATCATTGCAGCATCTTGATTCTTTTCTTTTTCAGTCACTCTGTTTAGATTTGCTGCTGTGCTTGGGATCATTGTCCTGTTGCTTGACCCAGTTTGGGCCAAGCTTTAGCTGTCAGACAGATGGCCTCACATTTGACTCTAAAATACTTTAGTATACAGAGGAGTTCATGGTCGGCTCAATGACTGCATGGTGCCCAGGTCCTGTGGCTGCAAAACAAGCCCAAATCATCACCAATCCACCACCATGCTGACAGCTGGTATGAGGTGTTGGTGCTGTTTTTTGCCAAAAGGTGGTGCTGTGCATTATAGCCAAACATCTTCATTCGGTCCCGTCTTTCCAAAGGGCATTGTTCCAGAAGTCTCGTGGTTTGCTCCCCTTGAGGTGACTGTTGTTGTGATTTGGGGCTATATAAATAAAAGTGAATTGAACTGAATTGCTCAGATGGTGCTCCTACAGGGATAGACCCAGGACACGCTAGAGAGATTATATCTCTCAACTGGCCTGGGAACACCTTGGGGTCCCTCTGGATGAGCTGGTAGAGGTGGCTGGGGAGAGGGAAGTCTGGGCTTCTCTGCTTAGGCTGCTGCCCCTGCAACCTGGCCCCGGATAAGCGGAAGAAAATGGATGATGGATGCTCAAATGTAACTTTGCAAACATGAGCCATGTTGCCGTGTTCTCTTCAGAGAGAAGAGGCTTTCTCCTGTCAGATTTTTTAAAAAGCTATACTTGTTCAGTCTTTTTCTAATTATACCATGAACTTTAATATTTAGCATGCTAACAGAGGCCTGTAGAATCTGAGAAGTAGCTCTTGGGTTTATGCAGTTTCTCTGAGCATTGCAGTCTGATCTTTGAGTGAATTTGCTGGGACATCCACACCTGAGAAGATCAGCAACCGTCTTAAATGTTTTCCACTTGTGAATAATGTTTCTCAGTGTAGAATGATGGATTGTTTTAGGGCCGCAATGATTCCTGGAGTAACTCGAATAATTTGATTCTAAAAAATCCTCGAAGCAAATTTGTTGCTTCGATGCTTTGTTTAAACTCTGCAGCACTCAGGTGTCTCCGTATAAGTGGAGCATTTCACCCGCATTAGAAGCATTAAGTTCGCCGTAGTTGTTGTCTTCTTCTTGTGGGTTTAATGGCGGTTGGCAAACCAGCTTAGAGCTGCATTACCGCCACCTACTGGACTGGAGTGTGGCTTAGGCGTTAGAACCCCCCCTAAAAAATTAAAAATTCTTCATTGCTGCACTGGATTCCCTTTAACACTGAGTGGATCATCGCTGACTCATTTTTCAACGCATCCACCATGCTCTACTGTGTTTGTGTGTTACTTTTTTCTTTACTTCAGCTGTAGCTACCAGAAAAGATGGCTACAACCAAAGCTTGCTAGCGAGCATTAGCACTAGCGATTGTTCTGTACCGAAAGGACCCCCCCCCCCCCCCCCCCCCCCAAAAAAAAATTATACTTGAATCCCTGATTAGTGATTAAAAATAGACCTGCACTAGAAATGTATTTAGGAGAATGCTTGCATACAGCATTACAAAATTACACTTATGCAGACCCCAATTTTTTAACAAAAACACTGATAACACAACAGCAGCAGGCAGCTGTTTTACGTGCAGTCTGTCTGCACAAGAGTAAAGGGGCGGAGCAGCTATAGAGAAGGTGAGCTCAGATCGAATGAAAAATCGGGTGTTTTTCTAGCGTCCAAAAGAAGCTTTTTTCCTGTAACCACCATTAAACCATTACTGGGACACAGCTGGAGGTCCTTCATCAACCACCTGATCAGCAAGTGAAGAAAAGAGAACTTTGTAGCTGCTCCATCCACCCTGTTTGTTTCACACAGAGAAAAACTGCAGTACAGAAGTTAAAAATGCAGATGAACTGTTAATACGAGAAAAGTATTTCTTATCCAATTATTTGATTAATCGATGGAATAATCGATAGAATACTTGATTACTAAAATAATCAATAGTTGCTGCCCTAGATTGTTTATGTATCAACT
Organism: Archocentrus centrarchus; assembly: GCF_007364275.1. Taxonomy (NCBI): domain Eukaryota; kingdom Metazoa; phylum Chordata; class Actinopteri; order Cichliformes; family Cichlidae; genus Archocentrus; species Archocentrus centrarchus. The sequence continues at coordinate 16,305,092 of NC_044347.1, read as the reverse complement.
TGTACCCTCTCCCACATTGATGGGCAACAACAATTGCGTTTCTAAAATCACTGCTGATATCTTTCCTCTTCACATTGTGTTAACACACACCTGAATGCTCCAGACCAGCAAAACTGTTACAGATATTAAGTGCATCCGATTAGCAGCACCTCGCTGCTACTTACCCTCTTAATTCCTATGGAAGCAGTAAGGCTGGAGTTAGATTTTTACACATCGCTTCTGCATTTTGGCTTAATGACACAGTGTAATATAACTTGCATTATTGTTCATCTGAGGTTGTATTTACCTCATTTTAAGACCAGATTATTTCTATTATATATAAAACATTTGTATTGAAAGAAAATGTATTTTTCCCCTTTTGGAAGTATACAATCTCATTACTTGAAAGTGCCCCTTATCACTCTAGATTATATTTGATATTAGTAAGATTACTCTTGGATTAATCTGTGTTTGATCACACCAGGCTTAGATATATTTATGAAAGCTTTATTTATGTTCACCATGACGTGCCGGTTGAGTTACCATCTACACCCATTTAGTCCTTCAAAGGAAACAAATGCAACAATAGCATCGCTAACATAAGAGAAACCCAATTTTTCTTTGATTAATCCCACATATAGCAATCATTATATTGCACTGCAGTTTCAGTGACAGTCACCACTTTTTGCTTATTACCAGTTTAATGGTGTTTACTCACTGTGAGTATTATTGCATGTATATTCAGACAACAATTATACCAATCTGTTGAGAGCCAGTGAGTAAAGCATAAAAACATGCTGTCAATTCATATCCTTGAAAAATGACACTAATAAACATTTTTTTAATCACAAGGAAACCTAAGCTTCTGTTCACAGAAAAGAAAATCTCTCGTTTCAGCAGCACATACGCTCAGACACACACACATGCTCACACACACACACACGGAGAGCAGAAACCAAACATTGATTTAGCGCTGCTCCTTCTCCCTGTCTTAAGATGTGCCTGTTCCCTCCAGAGGGAACAGGCTGGGCACAGTGCCAGACACTACTCCACTTAGCGGCTAATAGCTCCCATAATCACTGCACACGTGCGCACGTACATACACACATGCAAAGACGCACACACTGTTACAGTACAGACACAGACATGGTAATTACTATATCAAATAAAAACAAATAATCAAGTAAATGCAGGCTAAATGAGTTGTGTTTTAGCAGCATTAGAAGAATTCACTTTCAGGCCTGGGAGGAAACGCGTCTCATGAAGACAAACAGGTGTGGTTCACAGCCAGATCCACAAAGCACAGTTATAAAAGCTGCTCAAAAAAATTAATAAAAAATGACACATTGGCTCTGTACTCTGTCACTGACATACTTTAAACCTGTAATCTTTAATGTAAATAAAAGTAATACAAAAGCTTGTTACCCAAAGTGAAGGCTGGTTTGTGGAGAGCCTCTTTCACCCTTTTACGTTTACACATTTAAATGTCTTGTGTATGCTCATGTTTCTACTTGTGTTTAAGTCCTTGATTCATCTGCGGTCAAAGGCGGCATTGTTACGATTACTGCGTGATTATTTTATTTGCTTTGTCAACACCAGTATTTTTTTTTTTTTTTTGTCATGTGCTAAGTGTAAAGTATTTCTGGTTTCCCCAGGCGGCAAATCACGACTTTTTCTTCTTTGGTGGTAAGAAACTGGAGAGGCGGCAGAGGCTGAACTCTTTTTCTGTTTTCTAATTAATGTATTCACAGCACCAGCCACTAAGTAACAGCCTTTTTGTCACACTGAAGTTATTAGAAAAAGAGAGAGAAAAACTTCTAACAGTCTCAGGTCAAAGAGGAATCTGCTGTGTGAATATGAGTGTGTGTGTGTGTGTGTGTGTGTGTGAGAGAGAGAGAGAGAGAGAGAGAGCGAGAGAGAGAGAGAGAGACAGCATTATGTTTATATACAGTGTGCATCTCAAGGTGAGCCAATCTCCTCCCTTATCTGCTGTGTCTTCAAGGTGTACTGTTGATTAGTCGATAGGGACACAAAGACACCCCCCCCCTTCCCACACACACACACACACACACACACACACAGCTGTGCAATTTTTATTCATTAGGGCGAAATTTGCTCTGATCGGCAATAACCAGAGTCCTCTCTCCTCTCCTTGTTTCATTTTGTCTCCCTAACATTTACACTTCATCGTGAGCTTTATCGCATTTTAGAGGCGAAAATAATGAAGTAAATAATTAGTCTTACTTTTTTTTTCCAGAGGAAAACTATAAGCTATTGTAGTCCCAGAAAAGTAATGCTGATATTGATTTTTTTTTCTTCTCTTTGGCTGTAAATAAAATACAGATTACTGGAAGGAAAAAAGCTACATAGGACATTAGTGCATTTACACACAAAATGCTCTGACCAGATTAAGATCTGGTCACTGTGGAGGTGATTTACAGTGAACACATTGTCATGTTCAAGAAACCAGTTTGAGATGATTTGAGTGACACTTCATGACATGATGCATTATCCTGCTGGAAGCAGCCATCAGATGATGGAAACACTGTCTACATGTCTAAATGCACTGATCCCTGATTGGTGCCATGTGATTGGCTGATTAGATCCATCCATCCATCCATCCATCCATCCATCCATTTTCTTAATTTGATTTCTAATTTGTGGTTGTGGGGGCAGCAGCCTCTGTAGTGATGGCCAGACCTCCTGTTGCCCATCCACCTCCTCCAGATATCAAAATGTTGCCAAGACAGCCAATCTCTGCTCTGAGGTCTCCTCCCTTTTAGACCTACCCAAACCACATAAACTGGCTCCTTTCAATGTGGAGGAGTAACAGCTGTACTCTGACCCCCTTCCAAGGAAGCTCACTTCTGCTGTTTATATAAATAATCTCATCTTTCAGTGCGAGGTGGTCCAATCATCACTAAAGCTTATGTCATGCAAGAGAGCAAATATTTTCAAAATGTGAAAGCCGCCATATTAATTGTGTTGTGTTGATTCCTGTCAAGACAGCATTACTCAAGGTGATGGACCCTAAATGCCTGAAAGACATGCTGAATTCCCTGTGGTTTCCAAATTCAGATGGAATAGTGACACAAACTTAACCTAGTGTCCAGGAAGATTACAACGGACAACTGTGTAATGTAGTATGAGGTCCTTGCAGCAGGTACTGAAAGGTGAGTAGGAGTTCTTGCTCAATGCAGTTCACTCATATGACGGTATCATAAAGAAACTCTGAAAGAATCCCAGATTCATTCATTTCGCTGGACCTGGATGATTCAAACTAGTCACTCTAACTGATGTAAGAACACACACACTTTAAAGAGCTGTCCAAAGGATACACACACACACACACACTTACACACACACCCACACAGATTATGATATACACTGTGCAAACTTTATAGATTAACAAACACTGAACTTCCCAACCTACACAGTCAAACAAAAATCTCAAAAAATTCGGATGCTAAAATACTCACACAAGCTCAAGCATGAAAACTTCCAAAGATGCACCTCCTAACACACACACACACACACACACACACACACACACACACACACACACACACACACACACACACACACACACACACACACACACACACACACACACACACACACACTCTGCTGTGCATACAGAGAAATGTCACCTTACTCTTGCAAGCTGTTAGCCAAGCACTTCCATGCCAAACCACTCTGCCCCACTGGAACATAGAGTGAGGAAGAGTCTGTGTGTGTGTGTGTGTGTGTGTGTGTGTGTGTGTGTGTGTGTGTGTGTATCCTTTGGACAGCTCTTTAAAGTAGAGAGTTGCCTGAGGCAGAGTAGGTTGAACGGACGAAGACAGGCAGATAATGGAGGGGCATCTGTGTGCCAAGGACTGCACCTCAAAGTCACTCACACACAACACACACACATGCGCACACACAAGCTTGAGTGCATACAAACAAGCACAGTACATAAGCACCTGAAACGCACACATCACTGACCACACCACATACTTTTTTTTTGTCCTTGTGTGGTTTCTATTTATCATTTCTACATTTATCTGAAAGCTTTTCCAAGAAGTCTCTTTCTCCCCTTTTTCATCTCCATCTCTGCCTCTTTTTCTATTTCCTTCTGTTTTTGCCCTTTGCTCTCCCTTTTCTCTTGTTCTCATCCTCCCCTCCCTCTCTTCGCTCATGTCATATCTCCCTTCAATTTCACATATCTTGAATTAGCTGCAGATAGCCTTAAGTACCCCGCAGTCCACTTCAGATAGGCCGTCATTTTACCGATGGACAGATATACAGTGTATTTGTGTGTGGGTGAATAGGGCAGTGTTTTGGAGGGCACGCACACTAAAAAGACTCAATGCGGCGAGTTTTTATATGTAACTCTGTTTTTATAAGTAAAAGGGGGCAACTGGTGGTTTGTGTATCAAGAATTCAAGCCTGTGTACTCCACACATTTGACTTATTTTAATTAGTGTAGTGTATTTAATGCATGTATCAGATAGAACTACTTTTTTTCCAGTTGCAGCTGTAGCCATCATTATTTTTTTTCTTCTAAGATCAGATGACTGTAATTTTGAGACGGTCATAAAAAAGGGTGACTGATGGCTTAAAGTCTTCAGGTGACCACAAACATGACTCCCACCGAATGACAATTGGTAGAGTTCATTTAAATTGGTTGGTTTCCTGGCACAAACAAATTGTCCGTAGGGTTGAGGTCAGGTCTTTGGGAAGGCCATTCCAGGAGCTCAGTGTTAGCCTGCTTTATAAATTCCAAAACCAGTTTTGATGTATGTTTGGGATCATTGTCCAGTTAGAATAACTAATTGTGCATCATCTAGCTGTTGATTTGAGGTGAAGTTGAAGAATTTGGAGGTAGTCCTCCTTCTTTATTATTCCATCTTCTTTGTACAATGTACCAGAACCACTGGCAGCAAAACAGCCACAGAGCATGATGATACCACCACCATGCTTGACCATTGGTACGGTGTTCTTAGGTTTGAAAGCCAAGCAGCTCAATCTTTGTCTCATCTGACCATAAAACTTTTCTCCAGAAGGAATTTGATGATGATGATGATGATGATACTTTATTGATCCCACAATGGGGAAATTACAGTTTACAGAACACCCATCCAAGAAGACAAGGCTACTGTGGGGCTGACTCAAACTCCCTCCTCTGCTAACAGTTCTGATAAGAGGTGGAATGTTTATCAGCAGCTAGGTCAGGGAGATCAGTTCAACACAGGTCAGAATAAGACAGGACAGCGGGAGGCATAGAGCATCTGTTTACAAAACGTCCAGGAGAAAAATGAGATAAGCAGCAGTCCAAGGCCATCAGGGAGCCAAATTTCTGATTCTATGGCTTGTTTAGGTACAGGCTATACTGATTAATTTGTTGACAGCCTTTAGTCTTTCTGGCACCTCTCAGTGGCAAAAAATCCAATTCATCCGAATCTTCTTGGTTTTTTTCCTTCACCGTGCAGAACAGATACGTCTCCAAGATCTAATCCCGCTGAATCAGCTCCAGATATACTGAGTCTGAGTTTGAGTCTGTACCTTTCTGCAATTCCCGTAATAAGCAGCCTTACCAAGGCCCAGACAGCTGCCCAGACTTCCCGAATTGTAACGACAAGCCAGGTATCTCCAGGTCCGGTTCGGAGAAATCCCAGTGTCAATAAGCCAAATGTGTATGTCTTCCACTGACAGTACAACCAGGCACATCATCTTCCACCCACACAGGAATCCATAATGTAGCCAGCTGGAATGTCAATTGGATAAGAGAAAATAGGGTTCTCCTTTCCCCAATCTCCTCATGGTGAAAATTTGATCAAAACAATGGCGATGAGAGACCAGCTGACCGGATCCATAATTATAAATTTAGCTCGGAAGCTGTGTGAAGAGAGGCTCTAAAGCAGCAAAGCAGGTGGAAAAGGAAGGGCTGGGGAGAGAGGAAAAGTGTGTCCATCTCTGCTGTGAGCTGAAGAGAAAAAAAAAAATTTGCCTTGTCCATGTGGGCAGCTGCAAATTTGAGTCAAAATTTCAGCCAGAACATGTTGATTTTGGAACAGGGGCTTCTTTCTTGGTTGGCACCCTCTCAGTCCATGGTGATGTAAAACTGGCTTCATAATAGACAGAGACGCTGGTGTTCCATCAGTTTCCAGTTCATGGGAGACTTGGTGGTTCCTGAGTTGTTGCTAAACATCCTAAACAGTTTCCTGTCATCTGAGGGTGACAGTTTGGGTCTTTTTCCAGAATCAGCAGTTGTTTAGAAATGGCTCCAAGAGACTTCCCCAACTTGTGTAAATCCACAGTTCTGCTTAGATCTTCACTGAATTTCTTGGACTTTCCCATTATTCCGAGTATTGGTCAATCCAATAAGTGCAGTCAAACAAATCATTTTAATGCGGGCAAAGAGAAGCTATGAGTTGTAGTCAATCATGATCACTAACAAGAAGTTAACAGGCCTTGGCCTTGTCAAGTTAAAGGACATTGTAGAACCTTCTGCACCACATTAAAAGATTTAAATGAGTGTATGTCTTTATTTGAGCCTGTATGTATACCTTTGACCGTGTGTAAATCAGAGAAAATCCTAAATAAATTCAAACTTAAACACCCAGAACATCCAGTTCTTGTTTTTTAAACCCATGTTTGCTGTACAATCATTCCACCCTGTGGAACAGTGACAGAGTTTCTGTGAGTGATCAGAAACTAGAAACTCTATTGCTGCAGGTTTAAGCTGAAGTACAATTAAAAACTAGCCTCACATTTTAGTATTTTCACATTTTTATACACATCACAAAATGTGAAGAAAGGTTGAAAAATCCAACCCACAGACAATATTCATAATCATTTAAAACTGCTGCAGCAGCTGCATTCAGTTGTTGTTTTTGTCGCATTCAGATAATTGTGAATGTCTTTTAACATGGGAAACTGAAGATAAATTGTTAGCACTTTTTGTTAGCATTGTTGCATTTTGTGTATTTTCAGAGAGCAGAATGGCATACAAGCTCAAGATAAATATGTACTTTGGTAAATCTCTGCACCTTAAAGTTGTCCTGTCTGTCTGCAAATTCATTAATAAACCTCCTTTGTAATAAAAGCTGTCACATATGCACTGATATCGATGCTGGACAAGACAATTGATGAATAAAAATGTGTCATTCATAACTGTCACTTTAGATAATCAGGTAGAAGTGTGCATCTATAAGTGGACTGACTCCCATGGGTTCTACTTTAATACTAACCACAAATATGCAGTTTCAGTTGTGATGTGCAGATGAAATAAAAGGCTTCATGCCATATTTCCCGTCTGTTGAACAGCCTCCTGTTTTGTTTCAGGGAAATACATTTTACAGTGTGTCTCTCAGTTGGATGATGTGCTGTATGTTTATGTGCTGCCAAACTATTTCCAAGCACCTGCAAGGTGTGGTAGTAGACTCACTGCAGGAGAGACCCACCAGCCAAGAAACGGGTTTGATTTGCACAAATTAAACACTGGTGGCCACAATAGTTAAAAAATTATTCTAATTTTCAAGAAAGCACTTTTGATAATGTTGTGTATTATTGACAACTAAACTGTGTGCTTTAAAGGAATATTTCAAGAAAGTACTGTACTATGCAAAAAGTCTCGAACCACCCTGATTTCCTTATATTTTGCATGGATAATGGGAATAGACTGATTCTCAGTCCAGTTTTCAGCCTTTTCTCCCTGTTTCCCTTCTTTAAGAATGGCTTCTTAACAGCCACCCTTCCACTGAGACCATTTCTGATGAGGCTTCAGTGAACAGCAGATGAACCAACTGCAGGTCCAAATGCATCTTTCAGGTCCTGTGTCAGGTCTGGCTTTTTTTTCCCCATGTCTTAAGGACACGACTTTCAGATACTGTTCATCTGCTGCTGTGGATATTTTTTTTTAAGCCTGCCACGTCTTCTTTTGTCTTCCACTTGTCTAATTTCCTCAAATCGTTTAAGAACACTCTGGACACCATGCTGAGATATGCCATGTTTTTGTCTAATAGCGCTCTGACATTCATCTTGCTGGTGCAAAAATACTATTATGCCTGTTAAACAGTGTTATCATTGGTGTTTTTTGTATATTCAACTAAAGAAATGAGAAAAAAAATATGTTTTTGCAACAGGCTACTAGTAACTGGTCCTAGTATTAAAATGGTTTCTTTTCTAATTTATATATTACGTTTAGGCAAAACACTGTTTCATTCCTTGAGTTAGTGGCCTTTTTCATGCTTCAGTGAGTCATTAGTCTTTGCCTTTTTGAAGGCACCTCTTCAGACTTCATGTTTCATTTACTCCTATGTCCAGAACTACTTTAGCTACATTTTCTTTTTGTCTTCATCTCCATTATTATTGTCCACCACTGCTGTTACTCACACAAGTATGACATATACACACGAGTATCAACAGGTCAGCACAACACACATTTAATCTTAACATGAAGAAATGTCTTTCCGATTAATTCACAATCTGTCTTAACCTTGAATCCCATGGAGGCGCTGAGACAAAACTGTTGCTTTTGTGCATGTGGCTGTTCACTGCTCCCAGCATGTTTCATTTAGCAGACTGCTGCAATCAGTGTTCAGTGACAGGTGACTGCCTGAAGTCACATTAAAGAGTAACAATAATGATGGCGCACTCTACACCTCCCAGTAGCATGTTTTTTTTTTTTGTTTTTTTACAAATAAATGCATGTAATAATTTATGTACTGAATAAAGAAAACCTGTGGTTCTTTTCTAAACTGAAAGCCATCATCCATGTTTACATAACAGCACTGACCAAAATGATGATATACAAGAGGTCACTCTTTGTAGCAATGTTCAAAAACTCTCAATCTCCCTGTTTTAATTCAGGTTGTTTTCACACCTGTGGCATTTAGTCTGTTTAAATCCAGCTCTGGTACTCCAGAGCTATTTATTTATGTGGTGAATGTGATTTGACCTTTGTCAACTTTATAAAAATGTTAATATGTCAAAGCTGTGTTTTTTTTTTTTTTTTAGTTTTCTCCAAAATATCTGTTGTTGAAGATTTGATACACCTACTCATTCCTTATATTATTTGTTAGGGCTGGCACCAAACTAGAAGTTCCAGAGATTATATAAGTATTTGCATGGCTACACTGTATTGATACATTTTAGTCTATATTTCATGATATGATGCATTTTTTTTAAATAGCATGAGTCCCAGAGCTGAGAAATAACATTATGAGTAATGTTGTTATGGAGAAACAATCCCTAACCGATCATGGCAGATGAGCCTGGTTCTGCTGGAGGCTTCTTCCTGTTAAAAGGGAGTTTTTTCCTTCCCACTGTCACCAAGTGCTGCTCATAGGGGGGTGTTTTGACTGTTGGGTTTTCTCTGTAATTACTGTAGGGTCTTTACCTTACAATATAATGTGCTTTGAGGTGACTGTTTGTTGTGATTTTCTATAAGAATAAATTGAATTGAACTGAGAAATTCAAAGCAACAGTGTAGCAACATTTAAATCTGAGAACATAGTGAGTGAGCTGCTTCTTAATAAAGCTGACTAAATTGGTAATGATTCAAAATGTGTCATAAATTGTGACGCAGCACCCGAAAAGCAGGCTAAAGTCCAAATTTTTCATTTTTTACTTTTTTTTGTTTATTAAAATTTTAAAATTTCTATATTAACATGTAAAACACAGATTTCATTTATCCATCTGTTCATTTTCTATGAATTTTCAACTTTTAACTCTTTGAATTTAGTGATGATGCAGATAGATAAATACATGTAGCATGCTTGTAAATTATTAAAGGTCTGATAAAAACTCCACTAGGTTAATAACTAACCATTGATTGAGCGCAACTTACACAGTGTTATCACTGGTTCCCAGCATCCCTAAGGGGGCAAATTTTGCCGAATGTTAGAGTGAGCGGTTGCTAATGTTAAGCTACTTACACATTTCAAATAATAAGCCGTGTTTTACCCTCTCTGAATGACCCCACACTTTGGGTTTCCTCTTTGAGATGTGTAAATGCAATCTAATAACCGCAGGGACCCGTCAGGTAAATTGAGATAAAATGTGGTCTGAATGACAACAGTTTGGTTGATGACTGGCGACTGCACAAATATTAATTTTCCTTTTCTATCAGCTATTATTTAATATCTTAATATTAGTTCTTTTAGCAAGCTACGCTACTCAATGCAGCGAATCAAGTCAAAATAAATAACTTCATTTCACTTTATAAAACTTAATGTAATGAGCAGGGTTATTATAGTTAACGAAAATGAACGAAATAATGAAAACTGAAATTGAAAAAACATTGTCCTTAACTGGAAAAAACGATAACTAACTAAATAGATAAAATTACCTTTCTCCTCTTGTTTGTCATTTTATTCAAAAGCCTTGTGGATTGATCATTTTTCCGCTCTCCGAGTTTAAGCTGGGAGCGCCGTCAGGCAGCTGTGCGTGTGCGTATGCACGAGAAAGCGGCAGAGTCGCTCTGAACCGACGTAACCTGACGTTCACTTTTGGAGAAATGTGACTACTCGCCGGGGCCACGCAGCCACAACGTTGTGATTAACCTGTTCCGTCCTTGTGCGTTACTTCATCAGTGAGAGAATAACAATCAGGAAATATCAATTAAAAAAAAAAAAAAGTCCCAGCCAGCACCGCATATAAAATATCGGCACACGACCACAAGGTAATTAACACACACAATCCAGCTACACAAGCATAAATGCGGGACATGAAGTCGGACACTTCCGTAGGTTGTGTACAGAGGCCGCAAAGACCCTGCAAGTCTAATTAGCGAGCATCTAACCAAAACAGAAGCAGCTTCAGGTGGTGATAACATCAGGATGCAGCTGGATTTGAGCTTTGACTCCTTCAAAGAGTTTGTTTTTGTCACACACCACATGTAGCTGTTGTTAATCTGCTGCACTGACGCTGGAGTTTATTGTAGAATTTATTGAATTTGGGAGTCCATATTTTTCTTTGTTTCTCCCTGTTGATGTTCAGGTGTGTCCTAACTATTACATATTTAGCAGGTATTGCTGCTGTCTTGTGAACTGTTGGTTCTTGAATATATTTCTTTACAGTATCTTTTGTTGAGTTTTTATTGCACAATAGTCACTCTTGTGCCTTTACTTCCGGCGCCGCGCGAGCAGGCAGCCAGTTTCAGCAGCTCCGCACTCTTCTTCTTCTGAATCTTGCACCTGACAAAGTATGAAAAACTAAAACTACTGTAATACTGAAACTAACGAAATTAAACTAAGACTAAGCAATAAACCAAAAATAAAAACTAATAAAAATGAGCAAAACCACTCTGAAAAGTAATTAAAACTAACTGAATCAAAGAAAAAAAAAGTAAAAACTAACTAAAACTAAATGATAATGTAAAATCCAAACCTATTATAACCCTGGTAATGAGTGGGAAACAGGAAACAAGGAGTTGTAACTTAATGCTTTTCATATGCAGTCTGCTGAGCCAGTGCCTGAATACAATTTTTCCACAAAGTCCATAAAGTGTCCATTCTTGACTTTACTTCTATACAATCCCCTCCGTGCATTCATTCAGTTAATTCAGTCTTTTATCTTCACACGAGAACAACAGAATAAGACATCTCAAGGCCTACATTTGAGTTGATCATGTGTGTATGTCTTATATATTAATTTCAGTCTTCAGTCCTGTAATTTACTTTATCTTTTCAATCCTTGCCATTATCCTTTCGCAATTGGAAAGGATGCTCTGTTCACCCTTGGCCTTAGTGTGTGTCTGCTTGTGCTTTTGGCTGTAAGTGTATCTCTGTGAGCACATGTGTGTCTTTGTCTCCTCCAGCAAAGAGCGGGGTGCGTACATTAATGACTGTTTTATGTTTCTTGCTATCTGAGTCTCTTTTATTCACGTTGGCCATGATGGCCTAATATCTGCCTGTCAAACAACTTCTATTCACTCCTCTAACAGACTGGAGACTGATACTTAAGACACACAAAAAACACACACCTACGTATGGAGCGCTCATACCCTCCTCAGCAGATTAGTGGGTGGTGAAGGAGCCACACTGGGCATTATGTACTGTTCTTGCTCCAATCAATTACTATTCATTTATTCCAAAGGAGTGACCGTGCCTTGATCTGAAGAGGTATTATAACTGTGTGTGTGTGTGTGTGTGTGCCTTGCAGTTTATTCAAATCTTTTTAACAAAACTTTGTCTCTGTTTTATTCTCCTCCCACCTCTGTCACCTTCTGGCTGTATGTTCACTTATTTTTCTTACATGTTCCAGTTTTTCCTCCCCCCCCTCCGATCCCTCTCTTTTGTTAGCATCTTCTAGTTTTTCTCTTGCACTCTGATTACTTCCCCTCCTAATTCTTGCTGCTCATCATGTTGTCCTTCTTCTGTTCCTTTTCACATCTTTCCAATCAACCCTGTCTCATCAGTTGGTCTCGCCTAGCTTGTTTCCTTTACTGATAATTCGTATCCTTCTTTTTCATGTTTATTTTACAGTGGCGAGCCATAGCTTCATTATCAGCTCATTTTAATTTTATCAGTTTCCTACTGTAATCAGAAGAAAGTTGGGTTAAAGGGGGTGGGGGGGGGGGGGGGGGGGGGGGGGGGGGGGGGCCTTAAGAACCGAGGAACAAAAAAGTCTGAGATGATTAAGGATCGTCCGAACTGTGAATCATGCAAAGCTACTCAACGGCTGCACCGTGTGTCTACACATAACAGATGACTTAGAAAAGAACCCATTTTTGATTGGATCTTTAGGCATTTTGTTTCTAGCATCCTGGCACAAAAACACATAATTTGTTCCCATTTCTTTAGCCTAATCTATGAAAAAAAGGCTGGAGATAACACAGTTTGACAGACACGAAATGGTATTTTTGCACCAAAAAGGCAAATAACTATTAGCCAAAAACTTTGTATATCTCAGCATGGTGTGCAGTGTGTCTTTAAAAAAATTGAGGAAACTGTGGAGGATAAAAGAAGAAACAAAGACAAAGGAACCTGACCTGACCTGAGACATGCATCTGGACCTTCAGCTGATCCATCTACTGTTCACTGAAGCCTCATCAGAAATTAACTCAATGGAAAGGCAGCTTCCACATTCTTAAGGAAGGGAAACAGGGAGAAAAAGCTGAGGTATGCCAAATTAAAGATGAGCGTGACTGAAAATCAGTGGCAACAGGTCTGATGGTGTGATGAATTCAAATTTGCTTCAAATCATCATCAATATGTACAGAGGAGGTCAGGAGAGGTACAACAGTGAGTGTCTACAGCCATCTGTAAAACACGGTGGAGGCTCTGTCATGGTTCAGTGGTGGTGATCTCATCGAAATCGATGGAATTATGAACGCAGAAACGTATCACCAGCTTTTGATACCATCTGAAATCATCTGACTGGCAGTGGCTTCATTTTTTAGCACGACAATGATCACAGACACACTAAAGAGACATATCTGGTTTCATTCAACTTTGTATTTATGCCTTCATTTATTGCTTTTTTTTTTTTTTTGGCTGTTTTGGGAAAGATCCAGTTTTTTTTTTATAACTTCAAGCTAAATTCCACAAATTACATAGATTTATTCACATATCCAGTATAATTTTCTCAGGTTTCAAATGTATCTACTGTATAGACAGCTTTTACTGAAGCCTACTCTGGTAGTTTTCTGGAGTTATTAAAAAAAAAAAAAAACTTTGTACAAACCTTTCATGCAGGGTCAATTATAATAACTGCACTGAAGCAACACGCTTACTAAAGTCTACTGAAAGGGAACCAGATGTGTTTTTAAGTTATTTATTTTAATGCCACTTCTTGCCGGAAAAAGCACTGACAATCACAGAGGCAGTACTTTGTGAATGAGACTTTTTCATTTTTAACAGTTACATAAAGTCATTTGAAAAGCTAATAGCCACAGAATTTTCCTTGTGGACCTCTAGAAAAAAAAAGAAGGTATGACTTGATTTAAAAATCTGAGACGTCCATCCTCCAAACTCCCACTGCTGTGTCTTTCCACTCCATTGTGTTCATGTAAAGTATGCAGTAAAGCCTTGTAGTCCTAATAACATCCAATTTGAAGCCCTTCACATCCATTACCAACAATACTATTATCCCCCCTCCTCTCTCTCTCTCTCTCTCTCACACACACACACACACACACACACAGTGTTAGCCTTGGGGAGAGAACAATATGTAGTGGTGACACTGTTCTAAATGGACTGCTTCATGGTGCGTCTTTGTCTTTGTATTGGGTGTCTATGTGAGGGGGGGCTTGCTCATTTGGCTCATTTTTGAAGAGACGAATAAGTTCGGAATAAAAATGAACAGCACATTAAACTGCCAAGTCTGCTCCTGCTGCTCAGTCAAAGAGTTACTATGCAAATCAATTTTCTGCTTATTCACGAGATTTTTGCCACTCAGTCCCCGAGCATGTGCACACCTCCTCTTTCTAATTGTACCAAACCACTGACTTTGGCAAACTAGTCTCCTTTCACGTCTCTCCAAATGATTTTTGCTTTGTTGAGCTTTATTTCCTCACTTGTTGTTGACTCTTTTCTTTTTTCTCATATTGACAGATAACGCTATCTAAATCATCTCTAAGCCAAATGTAGGCTTTTTGTGCCAAATTTAGGAGCCAAGTGTTCAATTATTTTTGAACCCTTTCAATCTGGGCACTGAGTGTTAAAAAAGACATGTGTCACACACAGTCCTCATATAAAATAAGTCAAATCAGAGAAGAACCAACTCAATAGACTCTATCTAAGATCTCTGTAGCCACCATGATGTAACAAGGTGGTGTGTGGACTAGAGCGCACAGTCTGGCATTTTGACTGTAGCCATCTTCCTCTATACTACAAATCAACCTCAAAATACCCAGAATATCATCTCTTTATCTGAATTCACTCATCCTATCTAGATAGGAGTGGTGTTGGCAGAATATGACCAATCAGAACCACTATTTCAGAAAACACAAATACAGCTGCAGCAGACAAATCAGAGGCGTGGGTGTTTGTGACATAAGTAAAATATTAGAAGTGCTTTGGTCAGTAAGAGTGAAAAACACAACTATAGTGCCATGAAAAAGTATTTGCCCCCTTCCTGATTTTTTAGTTTTTTGTATATTTGTCACACTCACACTAAGATCATCAAACACATGTTAATATTAGACAAAGATGACCCAAGTAGATACAAAATGCAGTTTTTGAATGATGATTTCATTTAATAGGGGAAAAAAGCCATTCAAACCCACCCGGCCCTGTGTGGAAAAAGTAATTGCCCCTCTTGTTAAATCATGACTTAATTACCTTGACTTGATTAACCACATTTTTTGGAAAGCTGAGTTCAATTTCAGAAGCCACACCCAGGCCTGATTACTGCCAGACCTGCTGAATCAAGAAATCACTTAAACGGATCCTGTCTGACAAAGTGAGGCGGGCTAAAAAAATCTCAAAAAGCAACACATCATGCCACAATCTAAAGAAACTCAAGAACAAATGCAAAACCAATTTACTGACATCTATCAGTCTGGAAAGGGTTGCAAAGCCACTAATCCAGGAATTCATAAAAGAATCCAGAACAATGTCTAAAGAACTGCAGGCCTCACTTGAATTAAGGTCAGAGTTCATGATTCAATAATAAGAAAGAGACTGGACAAAAATGGCATCCATTTTCAAGGAGAAAACCACTGCTGACCAAAAAAGAACACAAAGGCTCGTCTCACATTTGATGAGTTTTGGGAAAATATTCTGTGGATTAATGAGAGAAAAGCTGAACTTTTTGGAATGTTTGAGTCCTGTTACATCTGCATAAACTAACACATCATTTCAAAAGAGGAACATCATACCAACAGTCAAACGTGGTGGTGGTGGTAGTGTGATTGACTGGAGCTGCTTTGCTGCTTCAGGACGACGAGCCGTAATTGATGGAACCATGAATTCTGCTCTCTGTCAGAAAATCCTGAAGGAGAATGTCGGACCATCAGTTTGTGCCCTGAAGCTCAAGAGCACAACGTTATGCAGCAGGACAATGATCCGAAACACACCAGCAAGCCCACCTCTCAATGGCTTGCTGATGAATGGTGGAGTGACCTATTCAAAATTGAAACTTAAATCTGATTGAGATGTTTTGGCATGACCTTAAGCAGGCTGCTCATGCTTGACAACTCTCCAATGTGGCTGAATTAAAACAGTTTTGCAAAGAAGAGTGGGCCAAAATCCCTCCACAGCAATGTGCCAGTTATCAGGCAGGAAGGAAAGCTGGCAAAAGTGCCAGCTGTGTAAGTTAGAAGAGTTATCAGTATTATAGAGATCAAGACTTGGAAGAATCTGCATATTTCATGAAATCACTAATTAGAAAATGTAATTAATCACTAAGGCAGTTTAGCTGTATTCTTTCAGCTGCAACCTGGTTGATGTTTAATGGTCAGAGAACATGTAAAGCAGAAATATAAAAACAGAGTTCAAATGAAGGCTTAGTACATGTGCAAATTGGACATAAGGTCTACGAAGACATGCCTTGTTTTAGGATCATATAGAACAGCACAGAGAATAATAAGATTGTTTCAAAATTGCTTAGAGTTGCTTCTAAGGATCAGTATTTCTTACTGATTCTCATGAGATAAAGACAAAGACTTCACATGCCCTTAAAATAACTTTGGACTCTCTTGCTAACACAGCACTGAGGTCTGAGGGATTTTGCAGGATTGATGATGCTCTCTTTTGGAGAACAGCTTGGTCAGTAGGCAATGATTTCATGCCCTTATCTCCAACATGTTCAAACACCGTGTTTGGGTTATCATTTGATTTAGCACGGTTAAGATTATACCTCTTTCATAAATACAGACAACCTAGGTTTAAAAACAAAGTTACCTCAATAAGCCCAAATCCTGCTTTGTAATACAGGCCAACTGACAAGAAGGTAGTGCTGAGGAGCTCTCAGCTAATGGTAATGCAGACTTTAATTAGGCTTAAAACAAAATGATCTGTTACTTTTTAAGCCTAAGAAAGTTTAGAAATATTTGCACTTGGTAGTTTCTTAATGGCAGAAAAGGCCTGAAACAATGGTGATAGAATTAGAAACGTGTGAATAAAATAAAATTTTTAAAAAAGTGTTTCCTTTGTTGTATTCTATACTAGTGTAAATACTGTGAATAAAATTATATTTTTGATACTGCAAATTTGTAACTTTTAGGTATGGTGCCGTAACACTGAAATGAAAGCTTAACTCCTAAAGTAGCTGTATTACTTTGAATGGTGAGACACTTTTTATTAAGCAAAGTCCTAATTAAGAAGGTAGCACAGGAAGACAAAAGGCTAATTATCATAAATGAACAGAACAGAGACACCACCCCCTGCCATGCCCATTCCTGCCCTTTTAAAAATGCTTTTACATATTACACGAGGAGGATAAAACTGATACCTCAAATGGGTGCATTAGTAGAATAATTTAATTAATTGCATTATGAAGCCAGTCAGTTTTTAGGAGTGGATGCCTCTGAGTGGTGCTCTGATGAAGAAATATTTGTATGTCTGAAAGAGATCAGCAGCACCATCATTGTTTGAACTACGCTCTAGATTTTACCCTCATGCATTCAGCTGCACAACTTAATCGATTCATTCATGCATTGCAAAGAATTTTGTGATATTGAATATATCTAATTGCATTCTCGAATATGCCACATAAAGCAATTACAGTGAGCTAAATGGACTGGAAATATACATCAAATGACTTCCAACAAACACTTAAATACACCAACCAAGGGAGATTTTTTTTTTTTAAATCACCCATATCTCATCTACACTTACATCCATGCTATTGCTCCATGAATTGCAGTGGCACTTTGGTCCAAACTGACTGTTTATTGCAGCAAGCAGGTTGTTATTTTTGGTATTCAGTAACATATTTCAACTGGAGGAAATTAAAATTCTGATAATTTGGTTACCAGTTTACATGCCCCCTTGAATGAACTTTTTTTCCCCTAATGGATGAACTACTATTATATTTTTTTCACATAATTTTAATCTTATCAGTCCCATACATGTCATTAGTTGACACCCTCCTGCTTTTTCCTGAATATTGTTCTCATGTTTGAGGTGAGTTTGATGCAGGAAGAAAATGGGATAGTCACACAGAAAGTACACAAAAAAACATGTTATCCCCATCCATCCATCCATCCATCCATCCATCCATCCATCCATCCATCCATCCATCCATCCATCCATCCATCCATCCATCCATCCATCCATCCATCCATTTTCTTCTGCTTATCCGGGGTTGATGGGGGAGCAGCCTAAGCAGAGCAGTCCAGGCCTCCCTCTCCCCAGCTACCTCCTCCAGCTCATCGAGTGGGACCCCAAGGCGTTCCCAAGCCAGCCGAGAGATACAATCTCTCCAGCGTGTCCTGGGTCTGCCGCAGGGCCTTGTCCCGGTAGGACATGCCTGGAACATCCCATCCAAGAGGCACCCAGGAGACATCCTAGTCAGATGCCCGAACCACCTCAACTGGCTCCTTCTTGAAACCCAAACGACCGACCGGGTCAGTCCATCCACCTGCCTGCCCCCACACACCACTAAACATCTGGAGATACTCCTCTGTGAATCGCCACATCGTGGTGGAGGGGTTTGTGTGTCCCAGTGATCCCAGGAGCTATGTTGTCCGGGGGCTTTGCCCCCCCTGATAGGGTCTCCCATGGCAAATTGGTCCTGGGTGAGGAACCAGACAAAAAGTAATTTCAACAGGTGCCTTCAGGTGAACAACAGGAGGAATGACACACCTGTGATGTGCCCCTCTGTTTTGTGGTGGACAGGAACTGTTTTCTGTAGTGGTATAAATAATTTGTGTGACATTTTATCGTGACACCTGATTGTTCTGCAAATATTTGTACAAATAAATGCCTGAACACTATCTGTATTTTGATGTAAATAGTTGTATATAACTTTGTTTTCTAAATTTGTAGATAAAGTTTTGAAATTTACAACTTATCTTTGTATTTTAACTGTTCGTTAAACATGTTTTCATTTTTCACACTAAAAAATAAACTTTTTGTTTAATTGGATTTTATTTTATTATTTTTTATTTTTTTGGTGTGACTTTAGGTCCATTGTGTTAATAGAGTAAAGTAAAATGAAAAAATAACTGTATAGTCACACATGTGAGGTTGTGCTGGAAAAAAGATACCAAACAAGGCAAGGTAAACAGTTTTAAGGTGAAACATAAAGGTAAAATCAAAAGTATTAAAAAATGACCAATTGTACCCCAGACCCCAGAGGATTAACCGAACAGCTTATTAAAATGAAAGAAAAGTAACAAATGTCCAAAAGATGAGTTTCAAACTTATGCATATCAGTTAACAATGAACCCACTGCTAACCTCCAGGCACCAAATGTGAATTTTTGTTTTTATTTTTAATCTGTAAACACACTGGCGAGTTTTACTTCTACCCTGCAAGGGAAAACAACTACTGAATGTGGAGGTAACAGCTAGAGAAACTAGAGCCTGATATAGGATTTTTAACACTGACACCAATACAGACATTTAGTGACTTAGAAATCCAATATTCCAGTATTTCACATGATGTATAATTTGCTTCACATGCATGAAACATAAAAAGCATAAAGAACATTTGTTTTGTGTGGTCATTTATGAGTCCACACAAAGATAACATGACAATGCAGTTTAAAAATAATCTTGATTTACAAGTTGTGGATTGTTTGCTTGCACCCTGGCCTCCTCGGATCAGGTGGTTGTTGTTTGTAGTGTTCCAAACACGTGTTGCCAACAGAAAACTCGTAACATAGTTGAAGAGAGTTTCTCCCATGTCTTCTTCCCTTTTTTAACTCTTTGAGACCTATAATAGAACAAGTCTGCCAGAACATATCGTTACAGTTATACATGCTGTAGTACTATTGTGTAGAATATTACAACTCACTATATATCAGTAGAACCTTCAGAACCCTAATTATAATATGTATGAAGGTAATCCATAGTAACTACATAAGATAGCTAAAGAGTGCACTAACCCACAGAGAAATTGAAAACCCTTTTCTGTATCTACATATTATGCTAGATACAGAAATGCCATAGCTGTACATGCTAATGCACACGATAAAGCGCATGGAGTACGTGTTGTTAGCACTTTCTAGGTGATTTTTGCAAACCCGTTAGAGGAAGGATACAGCACTCTGGGACACGCTGAATGCATTATATGTGAGTGTAAATCCTCTGGTTTTATATGCAAAAAGACTTATTGCTCTATCATATGTGGTTTCAAATTTATTGGCATTTAAAAGCAGATGGCAGTTGGGACCGCCAGCAATCTGGCAGGTCACGTGGATTTTTTTAAATTCACATTTATCAGCTTTAAATGCCAATACTGACTGGCAAACAGCTAATATTGGCCTGCTGATAAATAATTTGGGCTTTAATAACAGCCTCCTAGTAGCTGGAGCCACCTAATTGTAGTATGTACAGTATAGATAATAACTAATAATAACTTGCAGTAAGCTGACAGCATTCCAAATTGGTGTTTGCCAATTGGCTGCCATTTGGGGAACTGCAACCCTCGCCTGAAACCCTATCACTTTTTCCGAGTCAGGCCATCCTGCTGCCTGCTTGCCCTCCCCAGAAAACCAATTTTGGAGAATCACGGGACCAGCCTCCCTCTCCCTGCAGAACATCTCAATCAAGACTGAATCAGTCTTCTGGCTATGTTGATGCACCAAAGCTACTTTGAAGACATCAACCAACTGCAAATGGTTGCTGACCTGATCCCAGTTTTTGAAGCAACCATTTCAAAGGCAATGAGATCGCAGATGGTCACAATAATTTTGGCCGTGTCGTGGTCATCAACAACTATTTTCCCTAGTGTAACTGTAGCATAATATGGCTAACAATCTTTCTTTTGTGCTATTAATAATTTTTTCTTCAACATTTCCATTCCTCTCATAGTTGCTTTTAATGAAAACTCAGTTTTACTAAACTATTCAACCTCTATCCATCCCTCCCCTTTATGAAGCGACCTTCCTTCTTCCATTTCTTCGGAGCCATGTAGCCCCCTCTCCTCCCCCTTCCCTTCCCTGCCCCCTCTTATTGTAAGAACCAACAAGTCTGTCAGACAGAAAGAGGTCAGACTTCTTATCCGAGCTTCATAATGGTTTCTGAAAAGCAGAGCACTGTGCATTGCAATAATTAGCAAACCATCGGACAATAGACACTGCATAATCAGTATGGAGATGTATGCTGTCTGCCTGTCTGTCTGTGCCTTTTCCAAACAAAACTAAACACTCACCGTATTCCTGCTTCCTTGGAGTATGTATTCATTTGTGGGGCTTTTCATTCTCTTTCTGTCTTGTGTTACACTGCAATTTTGTCACTCACTACTGAACCATGTTTCTCTTTTTCTCTCCTCTTTTGCCCTGTTTCTTTTGTTCCACTACTTTCTTTTTTTCCCTGTCACTACTAAAACCTTTTTCTAATGTCTTCATACCAAAAACCCAATCTTCTTTTTTTTCCACTCAAGTCGCTAAGGTGATTTATCAAAACTGACAAAACACCGGCTTACTTTACTTCCCAGCACAGCGAGGAGGTTTTTCTATTAGTGTATATATGTGGTAGAATATGCATATCGGTAGGATCAGGAGTGTGTGTGAGTAATTTGTGACTCTGTGTGTGTGTGTGTCTGATGTGGTGCAAGGTCGAGAGCAGTAAGTCACCACCTGTTGGCCCCGAGACAGCAGCACCTACACACTTAAACCTCTTCAGCCTCAATAGTTGCCTTAGAATTCCCCTTCAAAGCTAGTTTTCATACATATTCTGTATCTGCTTGCTCCAATGCTGCGCTGCAAACACATATATCAGACTTGCATTTAGTGAATTATTCAAAACCAAGAGCTTTGTCTCCTTCATATGCAATCAGTCTGCATAATGATTAATGTTCCCTAGCAGGGTCTACAGTGAAGTGGAAAGAAAT
This sequence comes from Archocentrus centrarchus, assembly GCF_007364275.1. NCBI lineage: Eukaryota > Metazoa > Chordata > Actinopteri > Cichliformes > Cichlidae > Archocentrus > Archocentrus centrarchus. Next base: position 16,283,178 of record NC_044347.1, on the reverse strand, counting down.
CTGTAGCTGGTAAGGATGGGGTACCTTCAACACAGGGATTTTTATTATTTCATTATTACTATTTATACACTTTTATTGAATAATGGCCCATAGCGTTCCTTGAACTTGGCCTTTAGTGGCATTAGTTGCCTAACTTTTACAATAATCATACTTTAAGTGCTATTTATACAGTGAATGTCTTGAGCATATTTAAACAGGTGAACAAAAGGAATAACGTCAGATCAGATTTGCCCAAAAGTTTTCTTTAAAGGGCTTCAGATTTATTTGATATTTTTCTTGCCCGTTGTTTTGCTTCCATTTTCTATTGCAGTTGTTTTTTTTAATTCCCATTCTAATGTTTTAGGCCCCAGGGACACAAGCAACCACCAGTCTCTATTGTGATTGGTTGTGAGTAGTTGCTGGCAGTTGCACTGAAATTGATTGCTGATCCTCAGTTGCGCAGACTTACAGTGAGTGATCCCCTGAGACCCAGTTGCTAAGGTAAAATTGGTTGCAAACAGGTGCTGCACGGAAAACCTCCTTGCAATTGCTTGTGCTGCTGGCAGGTTTATAAAGTCATTACTAGTTTGTATAAAAGTGTTTTTCTTAAAGACTTGTCTGCAAACACTCACTAAGCAACCACCAAGCAACAGTGAAATCTGAAAAAGTGTGATTCAAACCAGAGGGAGGCCATTCAAAGTAAAAGCGGCACCTTTTCAAACGTATTGGCACAAGTTTTACTTTGAAGGTGAGCGGGCTGCTGCTGGTTCAAGTTGCACTTTTTCACGTTTCTACTACTTGTTGGTTACTTACTTGTTTGCAGATGAGTCGGCATCTTCCATGCAAACTCCTGGCAACCATGGCAATCTGCTAGTGACTAAAGCAATGACAAGGAGTTTTTTTAGTATAGCACCCTCTCTGCGACCGATTGCAACCTCCAGCAACCACTTGCAAACACTTAGAGAACAGACGTCCTTCATAGCAACTGGAGGCTAACATGAGGTTGCCGACCGACATGTGACCGAGGCCTTATTCATCTATTGGGATCCTATTTTCATGTTTCTGCCGCACATTATTTGGTGCAGTTGTTGCTTATATGTCTCATATGATTGGGGGTGGGTGGGGGGTGAACCACTAGTGTATATACTCATATATAGGTTTATCTTTCATAAACGAGTGGTTTGGCTCTCCTTAAGTGCCAAGGGGCTGATGAATGGATGGATAAGCACCCAGTTTGAGTTTGTATGTACACCTAATGGAATATAATTGTGGCAATGTTTTAAATATAATTTTACATTTTATTTTGTTAAATTTAATAAATATGGAAAAGGATACTGTAAAAATACAAGTTTCAACATTTTTATGCAATAAATGCAACCTCTGACCTTTCTAAATGCATCTTTCTCTGAGCGGGTGCATTAAAATCAAATGCAGTCATTTCAGAAATGTCACCAGTTAGTATATCAGAGGTAAACTCAATCTTCACTTCCACTTCACTTGTGAGAGCTCTGATATTTTCTGCCACAATACAGAGACAAGTATCACAGTGCAATCGCTCCCTCTGTTGTGCTCTCAGTACTCATGTCTGACTGACCTCGGTATTGACATAATGTCACGTTCTGCACACAAAATCAAGTATTTAGTTGACACTTTAAAAGCAATTTGTTCTACATTCATAACATTCAAAACTACATGTATGAAAGGTATAAAACAATGAGCTTTTCTCTCTCAGAGTTACCAGACATTTTTTTTTTAAACCAAAAATTAAATTCAGATGTTACTTGAATGCTGAAAGAAAGATGACAAACCTTCAGGCCACGTGCTGCAAATAATCACAAAACTTACAATTAAGAATTTTTAAAAAAAGTTTCATGCAGTTAGAGGAAACACACCAGGCAAACCAAACAAAGAAAGAGGAACAACACACCACAATCTCTATATAATCTCTTTGGTGTGAGCCAATACACCATCTCTAACTTTAGCATTAGCAGATGTTCTCATTACCAATAATCTTAAAAAAAAAAAAAAAAGTCCAGTCGACTTTGGTCAAAGGAGCAGTTTTTAAAAATTTGTTGTTGTTACTGTATCTTCCGATTGACACTGTAAATGTGTATCCCAGGATCTCAAACGCTGTTGTTTTATCAGAAGCTGCTGGTGTCACAAAACTATGTGTGATGTGTCCTTTGGCAGATTGGGCACTGCAGTAATGGACACCACGAGCTAAAGGTTCTTTTCTAAAGAGCAAAAAAAGAGGTTGTAGGTGGCAGACAGTACTGTACATTTTTCACCCATTAGACAGCAGTTTGAGCCCCATGTGGGAGCTTTTTGCCTTGTACTTTATTTAAAATAGTTTTAACTCGCTGATTAGTTTTTTTTTATTTTGCATTTGCTTTCATATGCTGTTTGTTTACGTAGTAAAACTACGTATCATCATGCATCACAGCACCAGGACAATAAAGGCCTTGGTAATGAGAATGTGGAAAGACTGATTCACTGCTGCAACAGATCTTAAATTCAATTATATAACTATGTCTTATAAAATTTATTTTAAGGTTCCTCAACCCTTATTTACCTCAGCAGTCTGAACTGAAGATACTTAGCAGATTACTCCGGTCTTTATTGATGCCCTAGTCACACAGGCCTGGAAAACAGTCAGTGACCCCCTGGAATCTCTAGGGCAAAATGTGTATTCTCTAACCACTGGAAAGTAGTTGCTGGAGGTTCTTGGCAGTCTTTCTGTGAAAAAAAAAAACTTGCTTTCAATGCTGGCAGATTGCTGTGGAAGTAGCAAAATGTGCATTTGGAGGTAGTGAGTGGGTAGGTAGTTTGCATGGAAGACATGGACTTGTCTTATAACACCCTCACTAACCAACTACTCACCGTGCTACGCAAACTGGAACGGGAGAACGCTCACCTTCAAAGTAAAACAGTCTGTTTTTCAGGTTGTCGTACTTTTTCAAGCTTTACTACAGTTTGGTGAGTATTTGGCAAGTGTTTGCAGATAAATCAGCATCTTCACATAAACTACAAGCAACCACAGCTATTGCAACAAGAAGGTTTTTGCAAGTTTTTCACCAAACGACAGCCAGCAGCTGACAGGTCAGAGTATATATACTTTTCCTGTGGTTGCCAGGGCTTGTGTAAGTGAGGCCTTTCATTTACTCCGGCTCCTACAGTGTGGAATTACCTTGCTGTCAGCAGTTAATACTCTTATTTAACTGCATTGTTTCTATACTTTAGTTTTGCCATTTTTCCCCTTTGATATTAGATGTTTATCTCTGCATTGATATGCCTCTTATTGTACTCTGACTTTGTGTTTTAAAAAATAAAAGATAAATAATGCATTATTTATCATTGCTGCTACATGAGTTAACACATCTATCAACGTGAGTTTTGATAGATGCTTTCCAACCCCTGAAAGCGAGTGAGCAAACAAGCCTTATTTTAATGCTGAGACACCGCAGATGTGAAGGGATGTAGTTGCTGAAACGCAGACATTAATGGAGTTGTTATTGTGCTACCAGCAAATAAAACTAAAGGAGTAAAAAAGCATGTATATCTGAGGCAAAGCTTGTCTTGGAAGCACAACATTAGGTGCTGCAGACTTTGGCAATCAGGATTTTAACTGCACTATAATCTGTATGTCATCTATGTTGATGAAAAATATCTATCAAATGATTATTATGCAAATTAATTAACACAAGAAGGTTACAATACTCAGCTTAAAAGCAGAAACAAATGTGAGCAAATAAAAAAAAATATAAACTAATGAAGTACTGTTATTGTCTATGTGGGGCTCACTGTTTTGTGGGCGATACATCATTTTCTTATTTGTTGTTGAATCAGAGAGGAGTTTAATAAAATATGACCTCAGTGATCGAAGAGCAATTATGGAATTTGTAAAGAAACATAATCAAAAAAATCTGGAAAACCCTATTGAAAGCTGGATATCTTCTTTTAATTGAAACAGCAAAGAGAATAAAAAAAAGAAAAAAAAAAAGTTAATTAGTTTTTTTCTGCCATTGGTGACCCCTTACAAGACTGCAACAATTTGCATAAAAGGCACAGCTCTGTCTGTTTAGGACCAAACCAAGGTCAGCACCTTTCTATTTATCTATCACTGCAATTTTGAAGGGATATTCACTAGTTACTATTATGAGATGAAGTGAACTTGAAGTTTCCTTGAATACTGCCATTGGTTAAGGCAGAGAGAATTGGCAGTGCGTTTATGGGTGGTAGGGATGGAAAAAGAAGATGTTATCACACGCTCTTGGGGACACGCAGTTCTGATAACATGCAGTTGCACGTGCCGAAATGCTGCTTTAGTGGCAAGCTTATGTTTTTCTGTTTCTTTTTTTCTTTTTCAATTTGCATATGGGGTCATTAATTTTCTCAAAGCCGTGGACTTAATGAGTGGATGGCTGAGAAGCTGAACAGGATGCAAATAATAACATTTGATAATGCAGAGCGACAAAAGAGGGGGAGAGGCTTCCCATTCACTGAGATGGGACTTGAGGTAAATATGCACAGTAATTATATATCAGTGCACTTTAATTACGAGGCAGCACGGGGGAGCGAGAAAGAGAGAAAGAAAGATAGGCCGAAACGTACTGAATTAGATGTAACAGCATATAAATTCAACATCTGAAATAAAGACACAATGAGGGAGAAGGAGACTAAGAGCAGGCTAAGTGAGGAATTAGTAGAAAAAACATAAAAAATGACAATGATTAGATAGATGCAGGCACATTATTTGCAAACACACACACACACACACACACACACACACACACACACACACACACACGGCTACACGTATGTACGCAGTGTGTGGGCTCTTTGCTACAGCCATTGACTGGATAGCAAAGTAATCCCTTTGGTAAATAGCACTTATTAGAGATGAGAATCTTGAGTAAAAGACAAATCAATAAACTCAAGGAAGAGCCCTATGTGTGTTTGTGTGCGTGTATGTGTGTGAGGAAAGTCTCTGTGCCATTTTTAAGACATCATATACTTGCTTTACACACTTGATATTTTCAAAGATGCTAAAAGTGACCTATTTACCTCCTCTGCACTGCTGAACTGGACTGGATTTAGCTCGACAACTGGCATCCAGTTTTTATCACATCCGCTAGTCTTTGTTAGTGGATCTTTATACTGTACTGGCATAAAATTGAACCAGTAGCTTTAAATGGAAGCGGCAGAAAGTTCAGGGTTTCTGCCATCAGTCTTTTACACACTCACTGCACGCAGCTGACATTTTATTGCTTTGCAGCTACATTTGACCTACATTAAGAATTATTTTGATTACACCATTACATCACCAGCAGCCTGAGCTGTTTGCCGCAAAGCAGGATACTTTCACGTTGTTTATCCCGGTTTCTGACCCTACCATCTGAATGAAATCAAGGCTCATAAAACCAGGCAACGTTTTTCCAAGCTTCTGTTGTCCAAAATTGTAGCCTCAGTTTCCTGTTCTTAGCTGACAGGAGTGGCACCCGGTGTGGTCTTCTTCTGCTCCAATGTTCAGTGTGGTGCATATTCAGAGATGCTCTTCTGCATAACTTGGTTGTAACAAATGGCTTTTTAAGTTACTGTTGCCTTCCTATCAGCTCTCAGCAGTCTGGCTATTCTCCTCTGACCTCCAGCATCAACAAGGGACTTTTACTCAGAGAACTGCCACTCACTGGATATTTTGTCTTTTCAGAACCTTCTCTGTAAACTCTAGAGATGATTGTGTGGGGAAAATCCCAGCAGATCAGCACTTTCTGAAATACTCAGAGCAGCCCATCTGACACCGACAACCATGCCACGTTCAGTCACTCAAATCACCTTTATTCCCCATTCTGATGCTCAGTTTGAACTTCAACAGATCATCTTGACTGTATCTACCATGTCAATGCATAAATGCATGGGGCTGTTGCCATGTGATTGACTGATTAGATATTTGTGGTAACGAACAGTTGAACAGGTGTACCTAACAAAACAGCTGGTGAGTATATATACTGCCTATAAAAGCCTCAACTGTCCATCCATCCATTCGCTTCCACTCATCCTGTTCAGGCTCGCGGGGGGGCTGGAGCCTATCCCAGCTGTCATACGGCAAGAGGTAGGGTACACCCTGAACAGGTCGCCAGCCTGTCACAGGGCCAACACAGAGAGACAAACAACTACTCATATAGGCAATTTAGTATAGCCAATTAACCTAACCCCAGTGCATGTCTTTGGAATGTGGGAGGAAACCCACACAAGCACAGGGAGAACACACAAACTCCACACAGAGAGAGGGAGAGGCCTGGGCCAAGGTGGAATCAAACCCCTTCCAAATGGTATTCTAACTGTGAGGCAGCAGTGCTAACCACTGTGCCACAAACAGACAGCAACACTATTGTCTCAACTGTTATTCTAAAAAGCCTGAAGCCTGAAGTTCAGCATTTTGGCTATCCCCATCTTGTTCTTGCAGCCAAAAGTACCAATCCATTTAGAAGTGACCATATTTGGACTAGATGGTGGAATGTTGTGTCATCAGCTAACGCTAGCAAACTTGGCTAACATGCAGCAGCCAAGGCTAATTAGTGCCAATTAACATGTCAACAAAAGAGGAGAATTTAACACACCAAAACTGGATCACAAATGTGCTGTTAGTACAATAAACAACAGATCATTAATTGTCCAGTTGTACTAAAGATGCTCCAAAGGGTACCAGCACCACAAGCACAGGTTGAGTTAAAACACCTACTCAAACTAGCAGCATGGTGCTAAGTGGTTAGCATTGTTATTTCCCTTCTGCGTGGAGTTTGGATGCTCTCCTCCTGCTTGCACAGGTTTTCTCCAGGAGCTCCAAACTCCAACAAAGGTAATTTATACGGCACCTTTAAAAACAGAGTTTACACAATGCTTTGACAACTGCTTTAACGCTGCTTAGCATTTTTAATGTCAGGCTTCAATTCCTTTAATAAAGGTTAAAACAAAAAAACTGAAGCAAAGTCACCTGTCAGTCAAAGCCCCGGTTTCAGATTTGGCATTTTAACACTGGCCATTGGATGATCTGCTCTGCCAGTTTTGGCACTACCAGTTCAGCTTTTCAACACTGGAAGATGCAGCTTGAGTTCAGTTTACAAAAGCAGAGAAAACTGGTATTAGAATGAGAGATGTAATCCAGTGCCAGGTTATTTCATATACCACAAATTATAGTTTATGCCACCTTATGCCACATAGCTACACAAAGTGGCACTAGCAAAATAATGAAACAGAGTATGTACCTGATTACAATTAAAACATACTGTAAGCATGGTTTGCCAGCACGCTGGAGTGAATATTAAGTTAGCGTCCCCTCATGTCTTAAGCAACCATCCGCTTATTTTCAGTAAGAGAAAAGGGTGGAAAAGCAAGAGGAAGAGAAAGGAAGCACAGAAAATCTAAAAGAACTTTACTTGTCATGTGACCTACATCCTTTTTAAAATACAATGACACTTCACACAGATTAATTCATTGAAGAAAATTTTGGGATGGATGGATAGACTGACAAAGAGTGAGAGAGCTCTTCAGAATGGGAATGAGGAGTGGGTGTGGAGTGGACAGATGTGCTCTAATGTGTTTTGGCCCGTTTTCTGCATGGACAAAAGCATAAGTACACACACTCTCTCTCTCTCTCACACACACACACACAAGTCAGTCAGCCAGTATATCTGTCTATCTCTGTTTCTTTATGTTAGTCTCTGGCGGAGGACAGAAGAAAGTCACTGTTTTTTTTTACTCTCCTTTTTTCTCTTTACTCTACAAAGTGTGTCTTTGCCATTCATTACTATCACGTAGGCTCGCAAACACATGCATGCATACGCATACACCCACACACAATCCCTGTTTACATGGAAAGAAACCTAATGTGTCATCCAGCCACCTAGTGCATCCTTTGCTGCTGATTTTAGCCAGTCACACAATTAGAGAGCTGATGACCCATCTGTCCACATGATTGGCTGATGGATGTGCCCGAGTGCGTGCATATGTGTGTGTGTGTGTGTTTGTGTGTGCATCTCAGTGTGAAAGGGTCTGACGAGCCCCCAAGCACATCTAGCCAGTGACAATTTTCTTTTGTTACCCTGCAACTACCAACATTTGCAGAGAGAGACACGGAGCTAATGCGAGCCCGTGAACAACTTAATAGCACTTGAACCAGTTGCCAACTTGGAGAAATGATTTCATTCAATTAGATAATTCTCCCCCTCTTCCTCTCCTCGCTCGTTTCTCTGTTCTCTGAATGAGTCATTTGTGATATAATAGCCACATAATGGCTTGAAAGCAGGTTCGGCAGGAAAAAGACAGATGTAGGGTGAATAAAATGTGAAATGGTGAGGTAAAAGAGGCTTAGGAGTTGGCACAGGCAAGCTGTATATACCACCATCAAGGAAAGGAATTTCTATATAAGTACATAGGAAACATACACACATATACCATATACACACACCTTTGGCTCCATTTGCTGTCCATTAACAGTGTGTGGTGCTGAGCGATAGCAGAGGCGATAGCATCTTCTCCGATGCTATCTTTTATCGAAGTACACGCGTCCTTCAGGCGTCATCGTGCTATCGCTCCTCTCATCTCTCCTCTATCTATCTTGCCATCCTTCTCCCTTGCTTCCTCACCTTGCTTACTGCTTGTCATCTATTTGTTTCTTCTCGCTCCCCTTGAACTTATTTTTCATTTTGTATCGTGTATTTCATTTGCACTTGTGCATCTTTAGACGCACTTTGTTCACTTTTACAGAGCAGCGACTAATGATGTCACCGACATGAATAGTATTTCATGAGGCTTATCAAAGAAAGCACAAGTGTAAAGGTCAGAGATACGATGATGGTTGCATTCAAGAGAACTCTAAAATGCCAAACAGCGAGGACACTCAAAATTCACAGAAACATGACTTTAGTGTCCTGGATATGATCAGATATGAGCATATTTAGACATTGCATCTTCAATATAAGTCTGTAATTTGTAAGGAGCCTCGGTCAGTCCCTGAAAGCAGCAACCCCTGCATTTAGCAGCCATCTTGATGCCTAAGGGAGGTTTTTTTTGGGTTAAAAAGATCAGATCCCCAACCTAACTTAATGGGAAGAGGACCATAACTGAAAATGTAACAGTCATCAGGAGAGAAAACTGCATGTACATAATTATCTGCCAAATGTTATATTTGATTTTTTAATGAGTAATTTTGTAATGTGTGCCTTCTTGTCCAGGTCTCCCTTGAAAAAGAGATTTTAATCTGAAGGGACTTCCTCATTAAATGAGGGTTAAATAAATAAGTCAATAAATAGCAGTCAAATCTGGTAGAGATGCTTTAAAAGTAAAGTTTACAAAGCTTTACCTTTATGATTCATGCACAAACTTTCAGCCCAAACCTGAATGTGAACACATATATTCTCATCACATCTAAAACTAAAAACATCTCTGTTTGAAGAAACTCCTCCAGTGTTCTCAAAACTATATATATATATATATACTCATTCATTCTTAAGGCTCAAGACTAACTTTACAAACTAGCATAATTTTGCATAATTTTAGATATAAGGAGTTTTCTTTACTGCAGACACCTTCAGCTGTGAATGTGGTGGTCAAAGTGCAAAATTGTGTCACTGTCCAAAGATTTATAGCCCTGTGTACAGTTGCTAAGTATTAAAATGTCAGTAGCCTATGTGTGTGTGTGTGTTTAATCTATAGCGTGACTGACGTGTTCCTTGACCATCAAATATCACTTGATTTGCAGTATTCAGCTGTGTTTTTGACAAAAGCCTTGCTCCTCACCTTTTTCCTGTTTCCTTCTCCTGTTTCCTTTTTTTTTTTTTTCAATGAGTGACTCGACTAAATGCTAGCTGTAATGAAGTGGGCAGACACAGGTCGACACTGTGTGCCTGGAGAGAAGCTGCAGCGACAGTGAGACAGTCACATCTGCTGCACGGTTTCTGAGAGGTTTGTGAACTCCGTCCTGATGTAACCAAATGGTTGCCTCAGCGGTTCCGATGTTTTCTTATTCTCCTCCTTTTGTATCATTTTGTATTAAAAAAAAACCTTGATCCACAGGTGAACCGGTTACACTTCAATTTGTAATTCTTCTTGTTCCAGTGTCGCTGATAAATCTCCAAGTGAAAGGAGAAATAGTGCTCTATTTAAATCTATACTGTCAGAGAGAAACACTCATCCTGTGCATAAATATTTTTCTACAGCTAAATTGTAGTGCTAACGGTAACAGCAGGATTGTACTTAATTGTCTGTGTTTTGAACTTTGCCCCATAGAGAATTGTACATTTATGAAACATGCAGCCAAACTCACACCCCTACCTTGTCACTCGATGACTTTAACCAGCGCTCGTGCATGACACACAAACACTGCTGCAAATGTGCACTGAATTCAATTTCTAATCAATTTCTGCATTGTTCTTCAAGTGGTCTCTTCAGGTAAAGGCTGAATTGGACAATCGCTTCCATCAAGGATTTCTGCCGAGTACTGTACTCCGCAGAGAGGAGGAGGAGGAGGAGGGTGTGTGTGTGTGTGATGGAAGACAACTTCTTTCTCTACCTCTTGTAATCCCAGTTTTTTTTTTCCCTCCCTGTCTTTCTCACCTTTGCTCGCACGCGCATAAATGCACACCATATACCGCTCCTCCAGGAGGCAATCAAGCTCTTGTGAAGGGGTTTGAGTAGTTCATTCGAACGTTGCACTCTGAGTGCTTACTTGAGTCATCAGGTCTGTCTTAGCAGCCACCCCCATCTTGCCCCCAATCATCCTCCATTACCTTATTATGCATGTAGACTTGTGAGAGTGTGTTTTCTACTACGTTTGTTTGTGCATTTTCTTGGAAACAGAAATCTTTAGATCCGTTCTTTTTGTGCTTCTTATTTGCGTCCGTGTTTGCACGCATATCCGCATGAATAATGCATGTTTGCATGTGAATACCGCAGGTGCAAACGTATGTGTGTGTTAGAAGAGCATCCTCAGGAAACTGGCGGGGGCACGGGGGTGATGGAGGAAATGAGGAAGAGAGAGAGGGATAGATTAAGGAGGTGACGGGTGAGATGGTTGATGGGAGGGAAGGAGCGGGTTGGGGAGGGGAGGGAAGCCAGGAGGAGACCAGGGGTGAAGAAGGGGCGTGAAGGAGGGAGGGAGAGAGCGAGGAGGAGAGAGCTCTTGAGAGGAAGAGGGTGGTAATTACTTGAGCTCCTTCACTGTCTCTTTGTACTTTGAATGAGTTTTGTGAGTTCTGAGTCAAAATGTGTCACGATTCACCGGAGAAGAAGCAAAACAATCGCCTGGAATTCTGGTGATCATTGTTTTAAGACCCTCTTTGACAATTTCATAAATCCATAAGACTTTCATAAAAAATTTAAACAACAAACAGGGACAAACTGCATCACTGTGTTTGCTTTATAGAGAAAGTTTATGCGTCTTAGATAGATGCTGCCTAATGCCAAGAAAGCATCAGTGCATCCAAGCAGCGATGCACAACAATCAAAGACAGATCCAGAAAGTGGTTTGAAATGCAGTCTCTCCACATTTGCATTCTCTGCAAAATGCATATGTAATTTTTCCTGCCGCCCAAGAGTTAAATACATCAACGAGGTCTGTGGAACTAGCCTGCTCTGGTTCTGACCCTTCTGATAATGGCTCTTAAAGTGGCACTGAAACGACACTAAACTTATCTTCCATTCTTCCTGCATCATTAAAGTGATGTTGGGAGAGTGGTGGCACCTGCAATTTTCAGGGACATACAATCATCAAAATGTGCAACGAGCTGTTGCAGCATTTATCTGATCCCCGATCAGTTCAACCTCTCAATAATCTTTTGCGGGTCAAAGAGCATTGGTCTGTATGGGTGATAGAGTCGTGTAAGCGTACCTGCGTTTGTGTTGGATGGGCTCAACTTTTACTGTTATAAGTGAACTGCTGAAGCTGTTTATCTTCTGGTGGGTTTGGCAGTTATAAAGCAGCCTCGGTGAAAACGAATGATTGCATCTGAAGCTGGCCTGAGTCAGTGGTGCTGAGTTTTCAGGAGCCAAGAAAACAGAAAACAATCTTTTACAAAACATTACAGCTGTAACTAATAGTTTAAACCAAAAAAAAGTCAAACAACATCACAAAATGTGACCACAACCCAAAGTTCAGGCATTAACCTTTTTTCTGTACTTGTCATATAGTGCATGTTTAACAAACTTAGGTCCAAAAATCAGACTGCAGAGCCACTTGAAGCTGCAGCCAGCAGTAATGATGAATTGGTTAACCTATGACCATGCCCTTGTCAAAACACTAGCACTGTACCAGCTGATGGATGGAGGGACAGATAGGTGGATGGAGACAAAAGAAAAGCGGATGGAGAAGAGAGGAAGGAATGATGGATGGAGGCGGTGTTGAAAGCAATGAGATGCAGTGATTGATGGAAAGGGACGGAGATCAGAAGGAAACAGCAGGTGATGGGGCAGAGACAGTGCTGGGGGGGGGGGGGGGGGGGGGGGGGGGGGGGCACCGTGTGTGCTGTGTGGTTGCTGTGTTTTAAGATTTGTGTGAAGCGAGAAAGGATTGTGTGCGTGTGTGCATGTGTGTTTAAGGGTGAAGAAGGTGCTGGACATGTCTTTTATTTGAAGATAAATCACTCTCTGCTCCACAGCAGGAGCAACAAAAACTCCTCTCATCTGTCTCGATCCCATCTTTCCCTCTCTGCTCCTCTTTCTCCTTTACTCTGCAGGATCCTGTACTTTGACAAGGCCTAAAAAATGAAGTCAAGAGGTGGCACAGCCTCCAACTGAAGGAGCATCTTGCAGGATGGCAGGGGAGGCTGGCTTGTTGGAAAAGACCAGCTTTTTTTTTCTTCTCCATCTCGTGCAGTTCTCTTGCAGGTCTCGCTCTCATGTAGGCCGCACATTAGAATAAAGAAAACATGTAAAATATAGAACATGTGGGGTTTTTTTTCCATATATGAATCAGAAAATTCAGGCTTCCAAGATTTTCTTAGTGCAGTCTGTGTGATTCTACACAACAGATTCCATCCATCCATCCATTGTTTGCAGAACTATAAAAAAAAAGAGCATTTCTTTCTTTCTCATGAATAACTAGAGGAACTTGTCTCAGCTCAAGTGTAAATTGTCTGGTGGACCAACCTTGCAAACTTGAGGCGAGCATACTTATCTCCTCTTTGTTTCTTTTCCATTGCTCCTCTGTGTCACCTCCCTGGTGACCATCTCTAAACAACAATCCATCCTGAGCATCTCCAAGAAACACACTCCATCCTGAGAGCTCCCTCCCTCACTCTTCCTGTCTTTCTCCTTCACTCTCTAGCTGTTCTTTTCTCTCGTGTTCTCACCCCCCCCCCCCCCCCCCAACCCCCCCCCCCACCCCCCCCCCCCCCCCCCCAACTTATTGAAACCCTCTTTATAAACTCTCTCATTTCTCAGTGTGTCATTGCCGCATCCTCAGCGGCCTCCCAGGAGTATTTAATTTCAGCACATGTGCTTATGTTTGCTCTGTAGGGACATCTTTGTAGCATCAAGAGTGTCACCTTTTAAGAAGAACAGCAATCAAACAATGTTTCGCTCGTCTTCCACCCTCATCCCTCTCTTTCTCTGTTCTCCTGTTTCCAGCGGATTAACCCATTTATTTGTTCTTCTCGTCCTCAGGGACATGTGCTTGTTCCCTCTTTTATCGTCTCCTTCATGTCCTTCCTTTCTCCTGTCTTAGCAGCTGTTGTGTGATTTTTTTTTTTTCCAGATCACTGTTAGCATTAAACAGTTATCAGCTCTTTTACAGTGTTTGCTGTAGGATGTTTATGAAGGGGAACATTGTTGACATGATGTCTTAACAATGTTGGAGTTACAGAGCAGAAAAGTTTTTTATTTATTTATAATACAATATTAAGATTGTAATGTGTAGCATGCTGTTGTGTAGAGTTTGATATACGGTGCATTACTTGTTTTGTAAATGTATATATATGGGCTGTAAAATATATATTTGAGGTTATGTTTGTTATATGGTGATAGTAAATGTTTATTTGTGTATTTTTTTTATATTTTAATATGGAAGCAGATGCAAAGACACTGGTAACATTTTACAATAAGGGGACCAAAGACTTGCTGAGTTACTAAAGAATTAGTGAGGAACAAATCGGGAATGACCAGATTCTAGTTTCATTAGTTATTCCTTAATATCTTCTGATTCAGGACTTTATGATAATTTAGCAAAATCACTGGGATCATATCAGTGATTCAGAGGATAAAGATTAGTTCATAATTCAAGTAAACTGACATAACGGCCCACTTTCTTCATGATAAACTCTGATCCAAACTCTGTGAGCAGCACAAAGCAGTGACAACATTAATCTATTTGTGTTGCCTAAAGTAGTCAGCAGTGTTGGATGTAACCCATTCCAAAGTAGTGCGTCACTGTAATCCCATTATATTTTTCAGTAACATAGTAATATATTGCATTACTGTACTAAATTTAAACACAGTCACTTAAATTCTGTCCTTACTTGGGTTACAAATGTCCCTTCAATTACCTGCACAATGGGTGGAAAGAAAGAAGAAAAAAAAAATAAAATGTGCCTTTTTCGTCCTGCTCACTTGGGGGGTGTCATGGCCAGGGAGGAGTAAATTGATGAAGCGGGCTACAGCTTTTGAACAATTGTGATATGAATATTAGTTTTTTATTATTATTATTGCACAAAAGGACGAGAGGGCGACAGCACAAGAGCACAATGGCGCAAACTAAATCCAGGACAGAAACAGCTGCATGATACTGCTAACACAACATCTCCTCTTTGCAAGGATCAGCACAGACAGCACGCTAACACAGACCTAGCAAAGACGTTAAAGCGTATGCAGACCTGGCTCAGCAGCCCGAGCCTGACCTTCAATGGATAACAAAGGCAGTGATGAGCGGTCAGGCTTGGTGCGCTCTAAAGTCCACCTGTGCATGTTTCTACAGTGGAATCACTGCACTTTGAAGTCTCTTTGAGCTGGTTTTCTACTTTGTGTTGTTGGCTTTCTGTTTATACTTACACACTAAGAGAAAGATTGTTGGTACATCCTCATTAAGACGGGGATTTCGTAGTTACTCAGTAATTGTTCATTACTCAAGGTGTACTTCAGCAGTACCTCCCATTTATGTGTCCCCTGCATTAAATGCAGATAAAAGATGAATATGGCCACTGGGACCTCACCCAGGTGGACTCTCCCTCTGAAGCCTCCAGCTAAGCTTTTGGATCTTTAGTGTGGATTTGATGGCGAGACTGTGCGCACTGCATCATCAGATTGCTACAACAACTAAATAGAAGGAGACCATTAGCTCAGAGGACAGGAAATGGCTCACTATGGTCAAGAATCACGTGAGCAGTAGGGTCATTTTCTCAAAGACTTCTATGCAAACAAATTTTTAAATATTTTTTGCAGAGAGAGGAGTTGACACCTGGTAGCCTTGAGAAACTATGCAGGTTAAAAAAATACCTTCAAAGCGCGTGCCTGTGCTGGTTACAATACAACCGTATCCGATGATTCAGGTGCGAAAATGTGTCAAATTAATTAATGTAAAAAAAGAGAGAATAAAATAGATTTTAAAAATGTACATTTGGGTTTTCTGAAAGTATTTATCAATTGCTATATTAGGATTCCTGCCCTAATTTAGACTACAATAGGGAAAAAAGGCAATTTCTAAGCAACAGTACAAATGAACAGGATCTATTTTTCCCACTGGAATGCTGCTAAGCAATTTTAAAACAATAACATTGACCACATTTTCCATCCAATTCTGCATAACACAATAAGAAAGGAAACTCTGCTTCTTTTCTATTTGACTTTCCAAGTGACTTGGAAGGCATTATTCCCCTGATCTCAAATTCCCACCGAGAATCACATTGTTCCAGCAAGTATAAATAGAAATGAAGAAAAAGTAAGTTGGAGACACAAACTTTTTTTTTTCCTTTAAAGTGAATCCACTCTTTAAAAACCGTCTTCGTCCGCAGAGTCCAAAACGATGAGCCGGGGAATAAACTTCCACTAATGCTTTTCCATTTTTTTTTCTTCAAACGGGCCTTCAGTCGCAGTAAAAAGGACTGCTGTCTTGGCTGCCATTGTGCCGTATAGACAGACAGTATGGCACTAAAAAGAGATGTGTCAGAAACCATATGCTCGCTTGAGCACAATGGCCGTCACGTAGTCGCGCCTATCCTCAAGACAACACAGGCAAACACACACACACACTCAGGTGAAGGTTTGAACACACACATTCTCATCACATCTAAAACTAAAAACATCTCCGTTTGAAGAAACTCCTCCAGTGTTCTCAAAACTATATATATATATATATATATATATATATATATATATATATATATATATATATATATATATATATACATGTTTCACTACATGTTTCACTACATGTTCTGCCTCTACCTCTATTCTTTCTCCTGTTTTTCTTTTGCTCGCTCGCCTGTTTGTCTCCCTCCTCTGTTTCTGTGCCATGCAGTGAAAACAGGATGCATGTGATAGACCAGGAGGCTCCTCACAGTCCCTGGGCACCACCAGTGTGTCTCTGTGTGTGTGTTTGTGTGTGTGTGTATGTGTTTCTCCTTACACTTGTGTGTATGTTTCAGCAAGATAGATGGCTGCAGCTGTCAACCTAACACTTCCTGTAGTCTCTGCGCTGACCTTGCGTTAACCTGGAAGTATTTCTCAACACTATGGCCAAAGTCTTCCTGTCTGGAGCCATGCCAGGGCTAAGCAGCTTGCCTGATTCGCCTGTAGACGCGCACACACGAATCCAAGGATGTGTCTGCTTTGTGCGCAGACCCTCGGCGAGACGGGGAAAGGAAAATATGCCAAACTGTATCAGATACACACGCTTTTCTTTCTGGGTGTCAGCTTGCGGGCTGTCATCAGTACAAAACATAACCCAACCTCAACCCTGCAATGACCAGCTGACCCTGATTTAACCTTTAAAAACCCCAACAAGTCAACATCCTGTTAAGGACATGCACACAAATTCGCAAAGATGAAATCCATTATTATTGTCATGAAAGCCTCCCTTTCTTCTTTCTGAATAAAAGAGCACAAATAAATGAATAACTAGCTGTATGAATAAAAACAAAAAGTGACATGAACTGTATGATTGGGCCTCAGGATACTGCTCAAGTGTGTACTGCATGCTTATGCAAGTAGGATTTCATACATTTCAGTGTCAATGTGTGTGGAAGTATATGTGAGTCCAGGAGCGGGGCGCGGAGTGCAGCACTCCACTCGAGAGGCCTTGTTGGGCGTCGAGGCCCGCGGCTCGCCTGAGGGCATAGCCCGTCTGGAGGAGCCCTTGGCTGGGCAGCAGCTGAATAAAAGATGGAAGGGAAGGGTCAGGCAGGAAGGCCAGGAGCACTGGGAGGCCCAAACCAAACTGGTGGAGACAAACAGATGCTGGCTGAGACAGAAAAGGAAGGAAAAAGGAAACAAAGCATGACAGAAGGAAAAATGACTGAAAGGGAGACAGAGTGCAGAAGGACTCATCATTCTGTCTCAAGATTAAACATCACTCATACCTTCCAGTCTAAGCTTTCACTTATCTATTCTCTATCAACATCCATAGGTAAGGGACAGCAATACTGGGAAGGAAAGCTTTCTAGTTTCTGTTTGTAGTCTGAATAATAATGACAGCAGGGTTTGGCTGCATGGCTGCATGCAGGTATTATTGCCTAGGATGTGATGGTGATATAGGTTTCAATAAGCTCTCTTGTGCATCTGCAATAACAAGCAACCAGAACACTGCAATCCCAAAATGATTGCCCTTATTCCCAGAGCCTTTACACAATAGCCAAAGTGACTTTGCTGGATAGAAGGTTTATGGGAATTTTTGACCATTCTTACAGAGGTCAGACACTTATGTTGGACGAGAAGGCCTGGCTCGCAGTCTCCGCTCTAATTCATCCCAAAGGTGTTTGGTCAAGATGAGGTCAGGACTCTGAGCAGCCCAGTCGAGTTCTTCCACACAAAACTTGCTCATCCATGTCTTTATAGACCTGCTTTGTTAACTGGTGTGCATGTTGGAACAGAAAGTGGCCATCCCCCTAAACTGAAGGCCACATGAAGTTGGAGATCTGTAGCGACTGACTCTGCAGAAAGTTGGTGACCGTTGTTTACTATGTGCTTCAGCATCCACAGACCCCAATCTGTGATTTTATGTGATCTACCGCTTCATGGCTGAGTTGTTGTTGTTGTGGTCGCTCTCAGTTGTTGTCCTGAGAGCGACCCATTCTTTAATAAACGTTTGTAGTAGCAGTCTTCATGCCTAGGTGCTTGGTTTTATACACCTGTGGCCATGGAAGTGATTGGAACACCTGAATTCATTGATTTGGATGGGTGAGTGAATATTTTTGACAATATAGCATATGTCCTAAACCACAGTCACCCCCATCATCAACGGGTTCATATACATTATAAAATGATGTATGATCATCACACAGTATCCATTTTAAATCCTTAAACTCCAGCGGCACACCTCTTTCACATCATCTGTCGTGCAAATCATAGTCGTAACTGCACGCTAATGATTTGAGTGAGTGTGCAGGGGTGAGTACTGTGTATGTGTGGTGTGTGTTTATATGGGTGTGTGTGTGTGTGTGTGTGTGTGTGTGTGCAGTGTTTTGCATTTGAATGGACTCTGAAGAGCCCCACTGTGTTTCCCTAGCACTCTGCATAAACACAGCTAGTGTTTTTAAGGACACCTTTCACACCTCCTGAAGTGTATCAATGTTCATGCAGGTGTGTGTTCAGACACATTATCAGCAACTGAAGATAACAAAGATGTGGGTTGTTTTCATGATCGGAGATGGTAATATGAATTGTCTTTTGTTTCGTTGCACAGCTGAAGGGAATCTGATGGAGAGTGGAAGAAAGCATGAATGTGAAAATCTTAATGTATAATTAAATAATTTTATATACTTTTATGTAAACAGATTGCTGAGAGAGAAAATAATCATGTTGGAAAGACCAAAATCTTAACATTTTCTTAATATTTTCCAACATGTTTACCCTGAGGCACCTCACCCCATTGTGATTTTTTTTTTAGGAGCTATGACTCAAACAGGAGTAAGTAATTTATTTTCTTGGGAAGCAGTAGACCGGCAAACAGGGGAACTGAACCCTTGACCTGAATAATTCCTCTAATGCAGAAGTGACAAAAACTGCAAGTTTTCACATGACCACTTGAGGCTGGCTCCAAACAAGTCGATCCACAACTTTACAGTACAAAGTGGGGACGTTTTTGAAAAGCTCCGGTCTCTGTGTCCGTCTAATCAGGGAAAACACAACAATAACTGTGGTGGGTTCCAGAGTAATATTTGTGCTGCTCACTCTTTTGAATTTAACAACGTTTCTTCAACAAAGTATACATTTGCTACACCATCATCTGGATTAGCAGAGACATATTTCTGACATGTGCCCGATACCCAGCAAGCATTACAAAATTCACGCCGCCAACTTGTGGCCTGGCATGGAAACTACAGTACTTTTTTTGGCAACATGGAACATGCGGTTCCATGTTGCCATTTTTAAAATGTTACTGTCTGCGTGCGTTACTTTTTGAAAAACAAAACAAAACGGAAAAACAACACTGTTTCTAGCAGATTGTTTTCATGTAAGCAGGGCCACAGATGTGATGTTTGCTTTGAGAATGCTGATGGAGAAGTATAGAGAAGGTCAGAAGTTGCTGCACCGCGTCTTTGTGGATCTAGGGAAAACATGTGATAGGGTGCCAAGAGAGGAACTGTGGTGCTGTATGAAGAAGTCAAGGGTGGCAGAGAAGTATGTGAGGGTGGTGCAGGACAGGTTTGACTACAGCGAGACAGTGGTGAGATGTGTGGTAGGCGTGACAGATGGGGTCAAGGTGGGGGTGGGATTACATCAGGAATCGACTCTGAGCCCCTTCTTGTTTCTTATGTTGATGGACAGGTTGACAGATGAGGTCTGGCAGAAGTCTCCGTGGACTATGATGTTTGCAGATGACATTGTGAACTGCAGCGAGAGTACAAAGCAGGTGGAAGAGAGTCTGGAGAGAAGAATACATGTGTGTGAGAGCAGAAGTAGTGAAGGTAGATGAGTTTAAATACCTGGGATCAACCATCCAAAGCAACAGAAAGCGCACAAGAAAGGTGAAGAAGAGAGTGCAGGCAGAGTGGAGTGGGTTAACATGAGTGTCAGGGATGATTTGGGACAGAAGGAAAGCAGCAAGAGTGAAATGGAAGGTTTACAAGGTGGTAGTGAGACCTGCTGTGATGTATGGTTTGGAGATTGTATCTCTGACAAAACGACAGGAGGCCGAGCTCGAGGTGACAGAGCTGAAGATGTTCAGATTTACCAGGATGGACAAGATTAGAAAATGAGTACATCAGAAGGACAGCTCAGGTTGAGTGGTTTGGAGACCAAGTTAGATATGAGGCTGAGACAGTTTGGACAGAGGAGGGATAGCGGATATACTGGACAAAGGATGTTGAAGATGGAGCTGCGAGGCAGAAGTAAAAGAGGAAGACCACAGAGAAGATTCATGAACCTAGTGAAGGAGGACATGCAGAGGGTTGGTGTGACAGAGGAAGATGCTAGGGACAGGAGGAGATGGAGGCAGATGTGGTGACCTAGGAGCAGCTGAAAGAAGAAGAAGGCGAAGAAGAAGAAGAAGAATAAAGGGACATAAGCTGAAGCAGAAAAAACTGATTTTCGCTGTATAAAGGTATGTTTGTTCTTTCAGACTTCAGTCTTTGCTTTTGTTCCTGTTAAATGTTGCATCATGTTACTTAGACAGGAAACTAAAAAATATTAACACAGCACATTAAAAAAATTACTCTTAAGTCAAACTGGTCACTGTGCTGCAATAAGACATTGCTTTGTTTATACTGGTCATAAGCTGAAAATGTAAGAAGCTGCATTAAAGTATATCAAGCCTACATTTGGATAGTTGGTGTCAAACATTGATGGATTTTGTATTTGAATATAATTTGCTGACAAACTAAAAAAAAAAGAAGATTTTATTCTTTAACGTTATGTATTTATTGTTAAAAAAAAAAAGAAGTTTTAATCTATGGTCTCAAATATGAAAGCTAACTGGTATATATATCAAACACTTTGGTTTGGCTAAGTGATCGAATTTGGTAACGAGTCAGTGTTTTCAATCAAATACATTTTTTGACTGTTGCTGTCATTTTTTTTCAGATGTGTAACAATTTTGATTCTATTAGCCTGAAGTTGAGAGATCACTAAAAAAGTTACAAGGTTTGACAACAGACTAGGAAGAGCAAGAGAAAGGACAAAAAATGCACAATTATAGTCAGGAAAAACAATTTTTGAGAAGATGCATAAAAGAAAAAAATAGGGGAAAGATACAGGAACAACGGAGCAGAGAAAGCAACAGAAAAATAACAACAATGACAGGATTAATGGGGAGAAAAGGGTGACATGTAAAAAACAAGAAGGGCAACACCAGGAGACCCAAAACAAAAAGCAACAGAGAGAGAAGGATCACATCCTGTGTCAGTTATCTCAACCTCTCAGTGTTAGCTGATAGAATTGAAGTGTTTAGCATTTATGTTAATCATTCACACAGGCACAGGATTATCACTCTGCTCTGCCAAGAGTCCCCTCTCCCCACCCACTCCTCTGGCAGTACTTTGCTCATCACCTTTCCACAGAACACCTAGGTATTTATTTACTTCATCTTATTTTTTTCAGCCTCACTTTCTCAATTTTTCTTCATCGTCCTTCATTCTCTCCTTTTTCCCCAGTATTTCCCTTCCTCCACTTTTTGTCTTTTTACTCTCCCTCTGTTACATTGATGTGCACTCTAGGAGGCATGCTGTTCTACAAGTCGAACCCGACAGCAAGAGTTTTATATCTGATGGGCGCGCGCACACACACACACACACACACACACATACACACAGGGATTGGCTCAATGCAGGCTAATAATAGATGATTGGTCATCATGGGTGGTGAGCTGAGAAAAGCCTACTCGAGGAGTTGAAAAAAAAATGAATATATTAGAGAGAAAAGGGGAGAAAACGGGATGACAGAATGAGAAAGAGAAAGCTGAGCTGCTGTTTTCAGTCCAAGAGGATCGAGTTCAAGCTCTGAGGTTATCTCACTCATCCATAGTGGCTGCTGTGCAAATATTTTACTCAAAGATTTCATGGCAACACACGGGGGGAGGCGGGGAGCAACTGTTTCAGGGAGGCAGTTCTGGACCAGTTGGCCCCCAACTCTCTCCAGGGAATGATAGTTTTTTATGTGTGTGAGTGTCATAGCTGTTGCCGGTGGTGGCTCTGTTTTAACTACATTACATATGCTGACCACATGTTCGGTTGCTATCATTATTGATTAAAAAGTTGTGTTCAAGAAAAATAAGTCAACAATTTTTCAAATTTTAATCAAAAGGACTAACGGTGAGCTCATCTTGGGTCTCAGTCACTCAAGTTTAGAAACCAGTTGGCAACCATCCCCAGTCACAAGGAAAAAATGTGCTTTCCCCAACCGCTTGGTTGCATCCAGTCACTGTAAAATCGATTGCTAAAGCCCCATTCATGCAGTCCTAGAGACCAGCAAACACCAGTTACTGGGGAAAAGTGTGTATTGTGCGACTGGTTGGCAAGTGGTTTCTGGAGGTAGCTGGCTGTTGCTAGTGTGAAATCGAACTCAAAATGGTATACTATGCTGTACTGAAAGTAGTTTTTATGGACGACGCTGACTTCCATCTGCAAACACTTACAAACTACTTGGCAAGCAGCAGTGAACCCCTGGCAACCATCAGTTGCTAGGGAAAATGAGTATTGTGCAACTGGTTGGCAAGTGGTTTCTGGAGGTTGTTGGCATTTGCTAGTGTGAAATTGGTCATAAAGAGGTATACAGTGCAGTGCAGTGAAAACCTCCTTGTGATTGCTTTGGTTTGCTAGTTTGCATGGAAGACACTGACACGTCTGCAAATACTCACAAACTACTCAGGGCGCAGGAGTGAAACTGTAAAAAAAAAAAAAAAACTGGAAACAGAGACCCTCTGCCTTCAAAGTAAAAGTTGTGCATTTTGAAATGTATGGGTTGCTCGACTGAGGCACAACTTCTACTGTGAAGGTAAATGTTCTCCCTTTCTGCTTTGCATTGCCCATTTTGAAGTTTCACTACTGCTTAGAGTAAACGACAAGTGCTTGTAGACAAGTCAGCGTCTTTCATGCACATTACAGCAATCACAGAAGATTTTGGTTCACCACCATCTTCACGACCGATTTCACCAGGAGACAGCCAACAACTGCTCATAAACAAGTCAGGGAACACACTTATTTTTTTTTTCCCAGTGACCAGAAGTTGCCAGGGGTTTGCAGACTGGCCTTATTTTTCCTCATCAGCCAAAGGTATTTTGCTTTCAAACTAAAACAATTAAGAACACATCTTAACACGGACATCAACTTTATGTCTTTTAGACATAACGGAGATATTTGCTTGCACTATGATTATATGTAAAAGGATATACACTCAGTAACCTTTCCTCAGGCTCATGTTCAGCTTATATGCATGCAGTGACATGTTTTTAAACGTATTACTCCATACATGCAGTATTCATGGATAAGAACTGTCAGCAAATGTAGATTAAGCAAAGCAGACAGCACTGCTTTCCTCAGTCACAACACTGCCACTGGCAACACAGAGGTATGGTATGGACACACACACACACATACAGATATGTTTGCAGACATAAAGAGTATTTATAAATATGCGGATAATGAAGCTGCCTTTTGATTGCAGGGGAATGATTTGTCACGGGATCAGCAGATGCACCACATGCACTTACGAACACTAATTTTTGCTTATTATTCTTCTTTCATTGCCCTCGGGCTGTTTGTGTCTTCTGCAAGGCAGCGTTTCCTTAAACGTCAGCTATAATAGCTTTGAATGATGTCTGTGCATGCTTGAAACACAAAAAACAAACCTTGACCCATTAGTGTCCATTTGGATTAAATGCATTTGTCTCCTGCTCTGTGATTTTGTTCCTCTCAAGGATCAACCTTCACACGCAAACATATTGTAGACAGACGTGCACTGACATAACCAGTGCACACATGCACAGGCAGCTGACGCATATTCATACAGAAATACATAGAAAAGAACAAGATAAAGCAAAAGCCTATGTGATAGTTATTAAGATAGTCTTTATGAGTTGATGGATGCCAAAGAGAAGTAAATGTGTCACTGCAAGGATACTCCGTGGGGAATGCTTGTGCCTCCTTTGGAGTGTACAGCAGGATCAGCACCATGGACAGTGCCTATTACAACTTGTGCCCAATTTTCAATCCCCCAGATTTACATCACTTATAATACTGTACCAAAGCAGAGTCACTTCTCAGTCACCCCAGTTAAGACTTCTTTACTGATCTTTTTTTCCCCCACCGTATCTACAGTACACACACACTGGTCATTTTTATTAGTTATACCTCGCTTGTACTGGGTTTGACCCCATTTTGCCTTCAGAACTGCCTTAATACTTCATTTCACAGATTCAACAAGGTGCTGGAAACATTCCTCAGAGATTTCATTCCATATTAACAGGATAGCATCACACAGTTGCTGCAGATTTGTCTGCTGCACATCAATGATATGAATCTCCTGTTCACCAGATCCCAAAGGTGCTCTATATCACCAGATCTCAGTCCAATAACAATGCACGACAATGATTACATTGAATTCATTGTCATGTTCAAGAAACCAGTTTGAGATAATTTGAGCTTTGTGACATTTCCTGACATTATCCTGGTGGAAGCAACCATCAGAAGATGGGTACACTATAGTCATAAAGGGATGGGCATGGTCAGTAACAATAGTCAGGTAGGCTGTGGCACTTAAACAATGGTCAGTTGGTTAAAGCATGCAAAGTGTGCCAGAAAAATATTCCCCACACCATTACACCACCACCAGCCTAAATTGTTGATACAAAACAGGATGGATCCATGCTTTCATGTTCATGCTTTCAACAGAAGTTGAGATTTATCAGACCACACAATGCTTTTTCGGCTCATGCAAATCGTAGCCTCAGTTTCCTGTTCCTAGCTGACAGGAGTGGCCCCTGGTGTGGTCTTCTGCTGCTGTAGCCTAACTGCTTCAAGATTCAATGTGTTTTGTGTTCAGAGATGCTCTTATGCATATTTTGGTTATAACAAGTTGTTATTTGAGTTAGTGTTGCCTTTCAATCAGCCTGAAGCAGTCTGGCTATTCTCTTCTGACCTTTGGCATCAACAAGACATTTTCCCCCAGAGCACTGCCGCTCACTGAATATTTTCTTTTTTTTCAGACCATTCTTGGTAAACCCCAGAGATGGCTGTGTGTGAAAATAACCAAAGGGGGATACCAACAACCTTAGCATATTCCACATTCTGATGCTCAGTTTGACCTATAATAACTTGTCTTGATCATGTATATATGCCTAAATATGCTATTATAC